>NW_027332092.1:0-300000 GCF_048418815.1 Hemitrygon akajei
GTGTTAAGAGGTTTCCTCCCGGCTTCCACTTAAGTATTCCACCTTTCACCCTGTGCCTATGAGTCTGAGTCTAAACTTACCTAGCATCAGTGGAAAAAAAAAACTCTACATTATCCCCTCGTAAAATGATCTGGTGTATTTCGCCAATAAGTCCTTTTCAAGCTTCCATCTGGGTACAAGTATTGATTTTAACAGACTTTTCGATGACAAATTCTGCCACCTTCATCCGGGATGATGCCTGGGCATATATAGTCTGGTGGTATTTACAATCCCGTTGTCCATTCCTACTGATTGGTTAGTCCTCATCCAATCAGGTTGTCGCTGTCGCCCATTGGCTACGATCGATTTCCAAAACTCTTAATTAGAGCGAGACCTTCATCTTTGTTAAATTTCTTTTCCCCAAGCTTGAGTTCAACGGCTTCCTTCACCAGGTGGTCCCAAAATCCAACAAATGCAGTGCTCTGTTACCGCCGATCTTTCCAGGTAGCCCAAAGAAATACACCACCTGAGCACCTTCTCTCTTTTACCAATTTACTTCCCAGCTCTTTACATCATCCCCTCCCCCTTCAAGTTTCATCTATCACCTTGTGTCTCTCTCCCCCCCCCCCCTGCCCCCTGCTTTTAAATATACTCCTCCTGCGGTTTTTTACTACAGTACTGCCGAAGGGTTCCGGCCCGAAACGGCGACTGTACTCTTTTCCTAGATGCTGTCTGGTCTGCTGAGTTCCTCCAGCATTTGCTGTTTGTTGCTGTGCTCCTTGATGCGGGTCTCCATCGCGTGTCCCATCTGGCCCATATACCCTCGTCCGCATTCACAGGGAATTCAGTAATCACCAGCCGTCCTGGGTCCCAGCTCATCCTTGAACCGTATAAATCGTGATTTGAGCTTCCTTATAGGTTTGTGGATGGTATTAATCGCGTATATCTTCCGGAACCTTGTGATCCTCGAAGAAACTGTGGAGATATAGGGAATGCAGGTGTTAACGATGGGTTCCTCTGCATGGTCAGGTATCCCAGGTTTTCAGTCGGTCCTTTCATTTCCTTCACATTATAGCCATTCTGTTGGGAAGTCATGCATAATTGTCTTATTTCGTCATAGGGACTCTGGGTCAGAAATAATTCTCACACGATAAATGAAATTAGAAATAACCACTTTACGTTGGGAAGCGTGATGGTGCCAGTTGTTGTTGAGATATCAGTCCATATGACTGGGTTTCCGATAGACCCCATGTCTGAGGCTACTGTCTACTTCCCACTTTATTGGAATGTCCAGGATAGGAGGTAACCATTCGTCTCAGTCTCCATTGTAAAGTGAATATTTGGTTGTATGCTGTTCAGATGGCCGTGGAACTGTTGGAGCATCTGGAGTCCATGGGTCCTCACTTCAAAGGTGTCATCAACATATCTGACGAAGCGTTTATAGTGTAAGTGCAATGAACTCTGAACCCTCTCCTCAAAGTCCTCTATGTAGGAATTGACAGAAATCGGTGTCAAGGGCGATCCCGTGGTCACTGCGTCCATTTGTACATTATGGTTCCCCTTATAGAGTAAGTACGCTGATGTAAGGGTGTGTGCGAATGATCACAGGTCAACCGTCGGCCGCAGGAGAACCAAGCTGTTCTTAATGGGAACTCACGTGAACAGGTACGCCACGTAGACACCTATCATTATCTCCTCCAGCGTCAGCTGGATGTTTTTTTTATAGTCATTTTTAACAAGCCAATCGAATTCGTGATGCAATGCTCATACCCCCAACAAAGCGAGAGAGCATGGTTCTTAAATGCTTAGTGGGGTAGTAGGTCTGGAATTCGATTGTAAACTATGTGGGGCTGCAGAAACCTGATTGGATGAGGACTAATCGAACAGGATAGATGAACAACGTAGACCATGCTGTCTCCCTCTGTTGGGAGGTATGAGCATAGCTTCACAAATTCCAATGACTTTGTAACACTCAGCTGACCTCGGAGGACAGAATAGTCATTTTCGACGTGGTATCCCTACACGTACCATGTACTTGAAATTGCCTGTATTTCATATTGAAATTCATAATTCAGGTAATAATAACTGTTGCCAAGATTAAGGAAAACATTTTCGTTGGTCAACAAATCAAACCAAGGAATAGCGCATGGAAATGCCTTCATGAATATTGCTGCAAATTTGCTTGGCAACTACAGAGCGCCAAACGACGTGCAGATGTTGGACAACATGCTTGAAGCATACGGAACCATGAAGTGCAGTGTGTCACAGAAGCTTCATTTTCTGCTTTTCCATTTAGACCTCTTCCCTGGAAATCCTGGCGCTGACAGTGACAACCGTGGTGAAAGGTTTAACCAGAATAATGCGCTCATGGAGAAACAGACCAACTGGAATCGATCAATGATGGCTGATTATTCTTGGATACTGAAGCGGGAATCCTCAAACACTGACGACCAACGAAAATCATCAACGACATATTTTAGCTCATTTGAAATATTGCAAAGCGTCAGCACCATTATGCAAGTATACACATAATAGTCAATGAAAGTTAATTTATTGTTTCCTCATATATGTTATGTTATAGCTAGTGTTTTTTTTTAGCCTTGGGTTCTTTATCTTATGTTTTTTTTTGTTCTGCATCCAAGTTAACAATTATTGTTCTTATTTCATTCTTCTTTGAAATTGTCTATTCGAAATGACATTGAATAATCTTGAATCTCCAATCTTGAAGCGGCCAGAAGATATAATTGAAACAAGAACAGTCACCACGATTTAAAGAATGGGAGATTTTCTGAGATCTTTAGAGATTTATGGTCAAAAGCACGCAAATGTCACCAGTTGAGGACGATGCCTGGTATGGCATTGACATGTTGAGCCGTAAGGATGTTTTATGTGTGTGCCACTCTTGAGGCAGTGGTAAAATCAACACAATGAGACTGATCCTAGTTCAAATAGCCCGACATGTAGTTACTTGTTCATAACATGCTTCATTTCATTTCGACTGCAATTCTATGAGATATTTTTATTTTAGCATTTTTATTTTCCCTGTAAACACAGTATGTCCTGTTGTTAAGCTTCATAGACTAGTGATAAGGGGCCATTTGCCAAACTTAGGAATGATGTGTCAGCCAATCGAGTTCGTTTTGGAGCGCGTTGTAACATTGCACTAGGTGGATGCTATGGAAATTTCGAGAGAGCTGGGCGTGATCAGATTTCCGAAAGACGGTAGTCCGGTTTGGGGTGTGGAGAAAGGAAGACGCTTGGAGGAGCACACCCAAAGAGTGACCCTATTGCCAGGAATGATTTGTGCTGTCGAATGGTTTCAAGGAGGATTGGCACTAATTATTAGTCAGTCAGTTTTTTGGAGAGAAGTTCGACCTGTGGCTGGTGACTGGAATTTAGTATCGTGAGTAAAGCAAACCAGTGAACTAGTACAGAAAGGAGCTCCAACGTTTGTATGCACGTTTAGACTGGTTTATCTGCAATGGGCCCCTTTATTTTTATTTCATTTTTCTGCTATCTGCTAAAGTTGAAACATTGGTAAATATATTTCCTTTGTAATTATAAGCCAGTATACAATCTGTTATTTCCTGGCGAACGCCAACTGTGCATTGGGCAGCATTTACCCAACATTCACCACAGTTAATGTTCACTCATTGGATCATTCAAACTTCCCTATTTGGTTGAATCAAAATCATACGGCCTTGGTCGTGTGTTACTCAAGGAAGGCGGTTTTGTCAACTCTGAGTCACATGGCTGGTAGCAGAGTTAGCTAATGACCCAAGTTTGTTACGAGCCAGGTGAGTGGGCTACACTAGAATGAAATTAATTTTGCGCACTAGAGAATTGGTGAACAAGTGAAACAATCCATAAATTCAGGACCCTGTGTTTGAAAAGTGAAGACAAGTAAATGGGACCTTGGATGTCAGTGATACTGTGGATTGTATTACGGCAAGAGAATGTAGCCTCTACGAGAGAGTACTGAGCACTAGAAATGAAACTCTGCCGGGATTGCAGGAAGTTGACCATTGTTATTATTATGTGCCATGAGGTACGACGTGGGCGATCATGATCTGTTCATGACCATGATTGACTCTGGCATTGTTTTCTTTTCTGTAGCTTGCCATTTCCTTTTCCCAGGCAGTGTCCTTACAGGAGCGGTGACCTGAGCCATTATAAGTACTATTTCAGAGTATGTCTAGCGGTAATTGTCACAGAAACAGGTGCACCACTTGCTTCGATGGCATCGTGTGACCCTGATAGAGAGTTTGGGAAGGTTACGCATCTGCTATTCATTGTCCAAGGGTGATCTGCAGGCTAGCAGAGAGTAGAAACTTGTGTACTTCATCTGTGCACTCTGTGCGGGTTTCGGGCTCAGAGTTTGAGGGTGTGGCTCTTTGTTCATTCAGCCACTCTGTCACCACTCACAGCCAGGGCAGTGAAGCTGGGGGACGCCTGTAGTTTGCCAACTCGGAGAGTACCGGGTGACAGTCTGTAAACTTCGAGCTCCCAAATAATCCAGAATTAAGCCAGCATTGCAAGACAGGAACAGTAGTGCGCAGTGGCCTGTCGGCTTGCCATACCTTCCGAGATCTCAACCTTCGCCTCAACCGAAGGACAGTGACAATCTTGTTTGGCAAACCATTCACAAAGATCATATTATTACACAGTTCACTGTGGCAGAACGAGGTAAAATAACAGAATCCAAAATGGAATATAACAGTTGCAGATAAAGATATTTTCCCTGCCATGTGGTGCATCAGAAGACAAACTTACCAATTATCTTGCAGTTTTTTTTTTACGACAGTGGGTCAGAGGGAGAGATGGAGAATGAGAGTGTGTCAGGCAGATGTGTAGAATTTTGAATTATGAATTGCAGATTTTGAACAACTTCTTTTCTTCAGTATTCACTGAGCAGAAGGATATAGAATTGTGTAAGGTAAGGGCAACAAGTAGGGAAGTTATGGAAACTATGACAATTGAAGAGGAGGAAGTATTGGCCCTTTTAAGGAATATAAACGTGGATAAATCTCTGAGTCCTGACAGGATTTTCCCTAGGACCTTGAGGGAAGATAGTTTAGAATTAGCAGGGGCTTTGACAGAAATATTTCAAATGTCATTAGAGATGTGTATGGTGCCGGAGGATTGGCGTATTGCCCATGTGGTTCCATTGTTTAAAAAGGGTTCTTAGAGTAAAACTAGCAATTATAGGCGTGTCAATTTGACGTCAGTGGTGGGTAAATTAATGGAAGATATTCTTAAAGATGGTATATATAATTATCTGGATAGACAGAGTCTGAATAGGAACAGTCAACATGGATTTGTGAGTGGAAGTTCATGTTTGATAAATCTTATTCAATTTTTTGAAGAGGTTACGAGGAAAGTTGACGAGGGTAAAACAGTGGATGTTGTCTATATGGACTTCAGTAAGGACTTTGACAAGGTTCCGCACGGAAGGTTGGTTAGGAAGGTTCAATCATTAGGTATTAGTATTGAAGTAGTAAAATGGATTCAACAGTGGTTCAATGGGAGATGCCAGACAGTAGTGGTGGATAACTGTTTGTCAGGTTAGAGGCCGGTGACTAGTGGTGTGCCTCAGAGATCTGTACTAGGACCAATGTTGTTTGTCATATACGTTAATGATCTGGATGATGGGGTGGTAAATTGGATTAGTAAGTATGTAGATAATACTAAGGTAGGTGGTGCTGTGGATAATGAAGGAGGTTTTCAAAGCTTGCAGAGAGATTTAGGCCAGCTAGAAGAGTCAGCTGAACGATGGCAGATGGAGTTTAATGCTGATAACTGTGAGGTGCTACATTTTGATAGGAATAATCCAAGTAGGACATACGTGGTAAATGGTAGGGCATTGAAGAATGCAGTAGAACAGAGTGATCTAGGAATAATGGTACATAGTTCCCTGAAGGTGAAATCTCATGTGGATAGGGTGGTGAAGAAAGCTTTTGGTATGTTGGCTTTTATAATCAGAGCATTGAGTATAGGAGTTGAGATGGAATGTTAAAATTGTACAAGGCATTGGTAAGGCCGAATTTGGAGTATTGTGTACAGTTCTGGTCACCAAGTTATAGGAAAGATGTCAACAAAATAGAGGGAGTACAGAGAAGATATACTAGAATGTTAGCTGGGTTTCAGTACCTAAGTTACAGGGAAAGGTTGAACAAGTTAGGTCTTTATTCTTTGGAGCGTAGAACGTTGAGGTGGGACTTGATAGAGGTAATTATAGTTATGAGGGGGATAGAGAGAGTTAACGTGGATAGGCTTTTTTCCATTGAGAGTAGGGGAGATTCAAACAAGAGGACATAAGTTGAGAATTAGGGGGCTAAAGTTTAAGGGTAACACGAGGGGGAATTTCTTTACTCAGAGAGTGGTAGCTGTGTGGAATGAGCTTCCAGTAGAAGTGGTAGAGGCAGGTTCATTATTGTCATTTAAAGTAAAATTGGATAGGTATACAGACAGGATAGGAATGGAGGGTTATGCGATGAGTGCGGGTCAGTGGGACTAGGTGAGTGTAAGCCTTCAGCACGGACTAGAAGGGCCGAGATGGCCTGTTTCTGTGCTCTAATTTTTATACGGTTAAGTGTCATGGTGATTGGGTGGATACGTGCAGGAGAGTCCTGTGGTGTGTGAGTGTACATAGATGTCTGTGCAAGGGTGGGCAATACTTTCTTCAGGACGTCTGGAGACGAGGAGACCTTCCCCACTACCATCACAGACCAAGACAACTTTATGTTTCTGTGCTTTATCAAAAAGTTAATCATTATTTTACAGTTAATTTCAGTTCAGATGTTAACAACAAATCATTGGTGATGAATTAAAGCCATGAAGCACAGTATCAGCTAATCTTCAAATTTTATAGTAAGCCCAGATATGAGTCGCACACTGACCCAGTCCTGTAGTGAGGGGTGTCGGGGTTTACGGGGACCATACACAGTGGAAGGTGTGTGACGTCTCACACTGACCCAGTCCTGTAGTGAGGGGTGTCGGTGTTTACGGGGACCATACACTGTGGAAGGTGTGTGACGTCTCACACTGACCCAGTCCTGTAGTGAGGGGTGTCGGGGTTTACAGGGACCATAACCAGGATGCTCTGTGATCAATCACGTTGTTCGGGTGATGTACTCTTCCTGGAACAGGCCAGGTCAGTGTACTCAATCTCAGTTCTAGGCTTCTGCCATCACTACTCAATGGAGCAAACTTGACAATGTGACCAACTAAAAGCTGACACACAGCAGAACACTGGGGAATCAGTAGTGGAGCAACATGTCAGGATTCACCTAGGATTAACCCTCTGCGGCCAGTATCCTTGGTTTAAAGCATGTTAGAGTAAGGGAGAGGGTGTAAAACATCTCAGGATTCACCTAGGATTAACCCTCTGCGGCCAGTATCCTTGGTTTAGAGTAAGGGAGAGGGTGTAAAACATCTCAGGATTCACCTAGGATTAACCCTCTGCGGCCAGTATCCTTGGTTTAGAGTAAGGGAGAGGGTGTAAAACATCGGGGAGATGGAATTGCAGACTTCTTCACTTAGGGCTGGGTCGCTCCCTCATCCTGCGGAGACTCCACCCTGAACCGCACAAGCTTGATCTGAAGAACTGGATCACCAAACATCTCCTGGAGCTGCAGCCCAGAGAGGAGGAAAGTTTAATGATTGCCAACATGGAGTCATAGGAGTAGGGTGGTGAAGGGGCAAGGGATATGTATGGCAGAGAGCGAGAGAGCTAAGAGGAAAGAGAAAGATGAAGGGAGAGAAAATTGGGAGAGGGAGAGATATATGAGAGAAGGGGAGTGAAAGGGAGGAGAGGAGAAGGCAGCAAGGGAAACGAAAAGGGATGATATTGCTTCACCCCTCCACCCCATCCCATTCAGTTCACTCTCTCACCTTACGTCGAGTGGCATCCCTCAGTTCTTCCTCACTCGTGTCTCCACTCGATGTCAACTGCACTTTAATCCACACGCGTTCCCCTGAACAAAACAGCCCAGTGTCAACATGGTATCATGGTTAGGTCAGGTGTGGCTGACAGTATGTGTTCACTCGTCTCGTTCTTTTGATTGTCTAATCTCTTCTACACCTCCACCTTTCTCTAACACCTTGATTCCTCCCCCTCTCCAAGCCACATCAAATATCCATGTCTATCTTCCATAAAATAGGGGCAGGGGAAGTGAGAGAAAACGGAGGGGGTCAGGTAGAGAGAGAACAAGGGAGAGGTAGAATGTGAGTGGGGTATAGAGTGTTAGCGTCACTCATGCACCGCTTCCTGTTACTCTGACCCTGGCCAGCAGACTTTCCATCTCTCCAGACTCTTATTGGCTCCTCCCCTCACCATCTCTCCTAATACCAGTGTTCACTTTGCACTGCGCTGTCGGTTGAGCAGAGGAATGGATCGACAAGAGATTCTACGAGATCGAGAGAGGGTGATGGAGAGAGATGGACAGACAGACATTGAATGACCTCAACAGTCACGAGACTTCAAACCTGAGGTACCCGTTGGGGGAGAGAATGGTTCCTGTGCAGTCGATGATCCTTTGGGCCGCTCCCCTGTGGAAGTCTCCGGGTCTGTAATGAAAGAACAGAGACACAAGAGATTCTATGTGAAGAGAAAGTGAGAGAGTAAGAGTGAGAGAGAGAGAGAACATGAGAGAGCAAGAGAGAACAGGACAGAGTGAGACAGATAGAGGGACAGAAACAGAGACAGGGAGGGAGAGGGAGATGAAATGAACCCAGCAGACACAAAACCTGTACCTAAGAAAGTCACTGCGATAGAGGAAATTTGCTGTGTTGATCGTCCAGTCGATGATCCTTTGAACTGTCCCTTGTGGAAGTCTCTGGGTCTGTAAAGATGGAACAGTGACATGGGAAGAGTGGAAACACTAAAACAGTTGATCAGAATGGGACAGCAGTTCAGGGAATGGCAGATTAGGTACGTGGTGAAACCAACACCATCGCTCTCCTCCCCAAACATCCTGCACTCTCCACATTCTGTCATTGAATGAATTTTAGGAACTAAAACATGGGGAAGAGCGTCCCATTCAGTGATCCCCATCTGAGACTGCTGACCTCTCTGAATAACTTGTGTACAAAGAGAGGCCTGAAACACTGAGGAAGTAGTTACGTGTTCATTGTACATTCAGAAATCTGATGGCAGAAGGGACAAATCTTTCCTGAAACATTGAGTGTTTGTCTTACGCTCCTATACTTCCTACTTGATAATAGAAAAGAGAAGAAATCATGTCCTTAATGAGATGAGTGTCCTTAATGATAGAATGATGATCCTATTCAGTCTCCAATTCTCTCTTGAGTCTTTAATCCACAACTCCCCAATGCTCTAAACCTCTTCTTGGCCTCCATGCATTCGCTCTCTCTGACCACCAATGGGCCCCTTCTCCCTAAAATCACGACTGACACCATTGCTTACGTTGAACTGCACTGCAGGACCAGCAGGCAAACGGGTCCGCAAGAGGTTCTGCCTGATAGAGAAAGTTAGAGAAAATGAGGGAGTGAGTGAAAGTGAGAGAGATAATGAAAGAAAGATAGTAAGTGTTTGAGAGAATGAGTGAGTGAGAAAGTGAGAAAATGAAAGAGTGTGAGAGAGGGAGTGAGAGAATGAGAAGGAGTAAAAGGGAGTGATGGAGTGAGAGGCAGTGAGATGGAGAGAGAGCCGGACAGAGACAGAATGAGACACAGAGTCAGAGGGAGGGACCGAATGCGAGAGAAAGAGGGAGTGAGAGACAGAGAGCAAGTGAACCCAACAGACATGTGACTTCTACCTAAGAAAGCCCCTGGCACAGAGGTCATTTCTTGCGTGGACCCTCCAGTCGATGATCCTTTGATCTGTTCCCTTGCGGAAGACTCCAGGTCTGTAATTAAGGAAGATTGGAAACAGTGAGACAGTTCATCAGAATGGTAAACTAGTTCAGAGAATGGGAGACCATGGCTGTCGTGAAACCAACAACGTCCTTCCCCTTCTCAGATCTCAGTCTCTCTCCACAGTCTGACACAGGATGAGTTTTAGGAACTGACCATGGGATAGAGCATCCCAATCAGTAATGCCCAATACAGATACCTGAGACTGCTAACACTTCGGAATATGTAGTACAAAAAGAGAGGACAATAACACAGGAAGTGTTCTTGTTCATTGTACATTCAGAAATGTGATTGCGGAAAGGAGAAATCTGTTTCTGAAAAGTGAATGTGTATGTCTTCGGGTTCCCGTACTTCCTCAATGATGATAGAAATGAGAAGAACTCAGTCCTTACTGATGGGTTTTATTCGGTCTTCCCATCGCTTTTCAGTCTATGTTCCCCAAATCCCCATTGCTCTGACCCTGTCCTTGCTTTCCCTCTCTCTGAACTCCTATGGGCCTTTCAGCTCACAATCACGCCTGACATTGTCGTTTACGTTGAACTGCACTGCAGGACCAGCAGGTGAATGGGTCCACCAGCAGTTCCACGTGATAGGGAAAGTGAGTGAGAGTGACGAATTGTGAGCGAGAGAGAGAACAATAAAGAGCAAGTGTGTGCAAGAGAGGGCGAGAGAAGGCGAGGGTGAGAGAGAGAGAGCACGTGAGTGCGAGAGAGGATGAGAGAGCGGGTATGAGAGAGAGAATGGGAAAGAATGTGTGATTGAGAGTGAGAGTAAGAGAGTGAGAAAGAATGGAAATATTAGAGATACTGTGTGATGTAGTGTGTGTGAGAGAGAGAGCAAATGAAATCACAGGAAGTGTATGGCCATGCACTTAGATAAAATAAATGAAAAGGTTGACTATTTTCTAAGTGGATAGAAAATACAAAAAAATAGGTGTAGAGTGAATCAGGAGTCCTTGCGTAGGAATTTATTCACGGTTAATTTGCAGGTTGAGTCTGTGGTGAGGAAGGCAACTGCAATATTAGCATTCATTTGATGTGGGCAGGGATGTAAAAGCTGTGAAAATGTAATGTTAATTATGTAATTTTGCTGATGTAACGTTGTGACTTTATAAAACACTGGTGAGGTCTCAGTTTGTGAGCAGTTTTGAGCTCTGTAGAGAAGATGCATTGATACTGGAGGGGGTTCAAAGGAGGTTCATGGATAAGATTCCAGGACTGAATGGCTTGTTGTTTGAAGAGTGTTTGATGGCTCTGTCCACTATTCACTAGAATTTAGAAGAACGAAGGGTGATCTTACTTAAACTAAGAGAATGGTGGAAGCCCTAGATAGTTTGGATATGAAGAGGATGTTTCTTATGGTGAGAGAGTCTAAGACCAGAGGACACAGCCTCAAAATATAGGCGAATCAGTTTAGAATGAAGATAAGGAGCAATTTCTTTAGCCAGAGAGTGGTGAAACTGTGGAACTCATAGACACAGGCAGTTATGGGGGCTAAGCCTTTATTTAAGGCAGAGCTTGATTGATTCTTGATTGGTCAGGGCATGAAGGTATATGGAGATGAGGCCGGGGATGGGACCTGAAATGAAATTGGAGCGGTCATGATGAAATGGCGGAGCAGACTTGGGTACAACTTAGAAATAAGAAGGGGTGATCAGTTTGGTTAGTTAGTTAGTTATTTAGTTATTTATCTAGCTATTTGTTGATTGATTGATTGAGGTACAGCACAGAATAGACCCCTCTCATTCCCCAAGCTGTGCAGCCCAGCAAACCCCAGTTTATCCTAGGCAGCTGGTCATACCTGAAACAGGTTCTCCCATTGCTGATCCCTGGACTTCTCGAGTTGTGTTTGTCTGGGAAGCTGTATCTGTACTCGCTGATTCTGCTGAGGTGGTGGTCAAACCCAGAACATGTTCCCCTGTCGCTGAGCCCTGGCCTTCCTGAGTTGTGTCCGACAGGGAACCTGTACCAAATCTCACAGACCCTGCTGAGGTGGTGGTCAAACCCAGACGAGGTTTCCCTGTCGCTGAGCCCTGGCCTTCCTGAGTTGTGTCTGACCGGGAACCTGTACCAAAGCTCACAGACCCTGCTGAGGTGGTGGTCAAACCCAGACGAGGTTCCCCAGTCACTGAGCCCTGGCCTTCCTGAGTTGTGTCCGACTGGAAATCTGTACCAGAGCTCACAGACCCTGCTGAGGTGCTGGTCAAACCCAGGCGAGGTTCCCCTGTCGCTGAGCCCTGGCCTTCCTGAGTTGTGTCCGACTGGGAACCTGTACCAGAGCTCACAGACCCTGCTGAGGTGGTGGTCAAACCCAGACGAGGTTCCCCAGTCGCTGAGCCCTGGCCTTCCTGAGTTGTGTCCGACTGGGAACCTATACCAAATCTCACAGACCCTGCTGAGGTGGTGGTCAAACCCAGGCGAGGTTCTCCAGTCACTGAGCCCTGGCCTTCCTGAGTTGTGTCCGACTGGGAACCTGTACCAGAGCTCACAGACCCTGCTGAGGTGCTGGTCAAACCCAGGCGAGGTTCCCCAGTCACTGATACCTGGCCTTCCTGAGTTGTGTCCGACTGGGAACCTGTACCAGAGCTCACAGACCCTGCTGAGGTGGTGGTCAAACCCAGGCGAGGTTCTCCAGTCACTGATACCTGGCCTTCCTGAGTTGTGTCCGACTGGGAACCTGTACCTGAGCTCACAGACCCTGCTGAGGTGGTGGTCAAACCCAGGCGAGGTTCTCCAGTCACTGAGCCCTGGCCTTCCTGAGTTGTGTCCGACTGGAAATCTGTAATAGGAAGTATAATAGTAAACACGTCTGAATTTCAGGCACTTTATGGCAGGGAACAGGAGGCTTAATTCCTGATCAGATCTGCTCTTTGAAATACACACATCCCCTTCTCCTTTTTGCTTTAATACCTCCAATCCTTGCCTATCAAATCCGCCTTGTTATATATCCCTCTCTCAGAATTAACTGTCTGGATCTTTCACTTCACAGTCGCTCTAGTTCCGACAGTTGGCATCCATTTGACTGATCACTCTGACCTCACACAGTCATCACTCCCTCTTTCCCTTGTCCCATTCCTCCCAATTACCATCTCTCTTCACACAGTCATCACTCTCTCTTCACTTGTCCCATTCCTCACATGGTCATCACTCTCTATTTCCCATGCTCCATTCCTCCCACTGACCAAATTTCCTCACAATGTTATCACTCTCACTTGCCACATTCCTCCCACAGTAATCACTCTCTCACTTGCCCTGTTCCTCCCATTGACCATCTCTCCTCACACGGTCATCACTCTCTCACTTGCCCAATTCCTCCCACTCCAGCACCTTAGCTTCTCTCTCCTTGGGTCTCTGAATTTCATGTTTCCATCTGTCGACATGTTAATTACATGGCTAGAATCAACTTCAGCCTAAGCAAGGACCTCTACCTGCTACAGCATGCTTATTGCCACAGGAGATCTGCAGCAAAGACAACCTTACTGGCTCTCCACTCAGCCTGTGATCACCTGAACAACAGTAATCTCTAACTCAGGCTACAGTTTATTGACTTCAGCTCAGCATTCTACACAGTAATACCCAGAGTTCAAATAAACAAGCTCCAGGATCTGGGCCTCTGTACCTCCCTCTGCAACAGGATCCTTGATTTCCTCACCAGGAGAACCCAGTCTGTGCGGATTGGAAATTACATATCCTCGCTGACAACCAACATCAGCACATCTCAATACTGCATGCTTAGCATACTGCTATACTCTCTGCCTTCATGGCTTTGTGGCTAGGTGGAGCTCAAATACCTTCTGTAGATTTACTGATGACAAAACTATTGTTGGTATAATTTCAGATGGTAATTAGGAGGGGTACTGGGGTAAGATATATCAGCTGGTTGAGTGGCGTTGCAGCAGCAATCATGCACTCACATCAGAAATAAGTGTCTGTGGACTTCAAATGGGATAAGTCAAGGGGACACACAACAGAAGTGGGAAAGATGTAGGAAAGGCAGCATCCGTCAGAAAGGACCCTCATTACCCAGAGCATGCTCTCTTCTCAATGTTACCATCAGGGAGGAAGATTAGGAGTTTGAAAACACAAATCCAAAGTTTCAGGATCAGATTCCAGAATGGAAACTGACCCCGTGAACAGTGCCTCAATATTCTTCTCTCTCATTTTGCACAAACAATTTAATTTAATTATATATATATTTCTTACTATAATTAATATTTTATTAACCTGCCACAAAACAACAAGTTCTATGACGTATACCGGTGATGTTAAAACTGATTCTGATTCTGAGTCCTCTACTCTCCTTACCTTCTGTCCCGTCTCCTTTCCTTGTCACGCACTCCAGAGCCGTCTCCCATGTCCACCTTTAGTGAACCCCAGGTCCTCCACACCACCAACCCAACTCCCTCCTCTTCTCCTCAAGCACGTCCCCATCCATTTCTGTACGCCACCACCACTCACGCAGTCAATGAGATTTACAGGGAGAAGATGTTTCCTCTTGGCATGGCTGCCTGCCACAACTCCAATAATGCCCCTAGCTCAGCTGCAGAGAGTCATTAGCCGAAGGCCACTGCTGATTGATGTTTTGCATCTTTAGCCCTGGTACGTTTCCTGATAGTGGGGCAGTGGTATGATCTTCTCCCTGCCACGTCTTGCAGCTTCAAATGGGATTAGTCGGTCTTCCAGATTCCATCCTTCCTCCTCAGTCACAGCCAAAAAAAAAACCGTTTTTGCCTCTTTACCCAACCCTCTAATACCCGAACAGGCCTCTAATACAGTCAGGAATGTAAGATAACTCCATCACAACGTTAATAAGCTGGTGTGGCACAGATCCACAGACGATCACAAGATCTAGCCACACGACGTGTAAATCACCTTTCTCAAGCTTGGCTCAATGGATCTGTTCCAATATCAAGGCTGCATGTTCCACACATCCCGGGAAGCCTGCATGTCAGCTGGTGTCAATATATCCATTGCTTATGAGGTAGCTGGAAATCCTCTTTGCCACAGCAGAGGAGAAGATTCTCCCCTCGTCCTTCAGCAGTGCAATGCTCCTGAACTGGATGATGGAACTAGAGTTCTGCCCATTGGGGATGAAAACCACCACGCCTCTTTGCCACTCTGATGGGACACACTGTATTTTCCAGGTTCTCATTAGGTTCCAGAAGATCTTTAGCATGTGGGTAGGTTTTGTAGAGCTTGTAAGACATTACTTTTGGCCCTGACACTGATCCCTCCCTCCCTCATTCCTTCTCTCCCCTCCCCTCTCCCCCTCCCCCATTCTCTCCCTCTCATCACAGAGGACCACGTCCAGCCTCTGTCACTTGGTCACTCTGTTCCCATTTGACCCACTTGATTTCTGTGCCTCCTTAATGGTTTCTTCCTCTTAGCTTTGCGGCATGACTCCACAACCTGGGAGGGAATGTGTACTTGTGTGCTCACACCTGGGTGCGGGATTGCTGGGGATTTACACTCATTGTTGGGCCTTATTCCCCTACAAACAAATCCACTCCAACAACGTTGAGTCCTTCTGCTCTACGGTTTGCTACCTGGCTTTCGGTCCCTCGTGTCTAATTTGCTGCAACAGTGTGAGGTTGCTGTTGGCTTTTCTCTGGGAACCTCATTCTTCCTGATGGTTTCACAGCCACCCATGTGTCATCACATTCTCCCATCCTCACCTGCAGTTCCGAAGGATCTTTATCTCAATGCCGATATTTGTTCCGGTTGTTGCCGTGTAAAATCCATTCTTTTGGCCCATCTGTTATCCTGCCTCACAGAGGGCCTTTTGGTAGTCTTCCTTATTCATCTTCATAGAACACACCCAGTACATAGCCCTCCATACTCCTCCTATATATGCATTTATACAAAATTCTCTTCTATGTGGAAAACAAACCAACGTCCACCACATCTGTTGGCAGCTTGTTCCACACTTGATGCACCCTCAGAGCGAAGACATTCTCTCATATGTTCCACTTGAATGAATCATTTCACTATTCTCCGTTAACATCTGACATCTAGTTCTAGCCACACAACCTATCTATAACCCTCATAATTTTGTAAGCCTTCTCTCCTCATTCTCCCACGCTTCAGAGTTATCTCATATTCTCTGACCTTTGCTCCACGAACCTCATCGGCTCCCCTGCTGACAGCCTTCGGTCAGTAAACAGACCCCTGTAATTCAGAACCGGGTCTCCATTATAGGTTGACAAACACATTCCCGGTGAATTTCTCACCAATTAAATCTCCAGGTTTCTGTCCTTGTCTTCCCCCTCACAACCCATCTTACCTAGTCCCGAGGACGACCCCAGATAAAGAGGGTTATTCTGTACTGGGGAGGTATATAAAGGAAGGGTAAAGTGGCAAAGAGGTTTGCAATTATGTCAGGAACTAAGTCAATGACGGGTAATAGGAGACCAGGTGAAATCTATCCTCTGAAACACACACACACACACACACACACACACACACACACACACACACACACACACACACACACACACACACACACACACACACACACACACACACACACACCATACTGTCCTCTTTAATACCTCTATCCTTGCCTCTCAAATCCCTCTCCTCACATCTCTCTCTTCCTCAGCATTCAGTCTGTCTGCATCACACTTGTCACTCTCTTCTTCCCTCCCTCCAGTAGGAGCATCACTCTCACTGATCCATCTGCCCAACTTCCCTTAGAGTCATCACTCTCTCTACACTAGCCTCACTCATCCCACCCCAGCATCATACCTCTCTCTCCATCTCTCTCTCTTTTGTGTTTTCACCATTTCTTCCTATACAAATGGTGAATAACTCAAATCCCACTCTATTTATCTCTATTTCTCATCGGTCACCATGTAACTCTTCAGAGTCATTCCTCCCTTCCACTCTGTAACCATTCTCTCGCCTCACCTTCAGCAATCCTCCCCTCTCACCTGTGACACTCTCAGTCACTCCACCCTTCTCATTCGTCCCACCCCACATTCTCCAACCACAAACATTATTCACACCCCTCTCCATACTATACATCCGGTAGGTAAACTGGTCCATGGTTCATTGATTGTTATTTTTTAATACAGCATGGAGTAGGCCCTTCTGACCCAGCTCCTCCCGATCCAATGCCAGCCTAATCACGGGATAATTTACAATGACCAATTAACCTACCAAATAGTATGTTTTTGATAGTGGGAAGAAACTGAATCACCCGGAGGAAACACACCTGGTCAAGGGTGGATCACATGAACTCCTTACAGGCAGTTACAGGAGTTGAACCCGGGTCACCTGAACTGTAATGCGATACGCTAAGGACTATGCCACAACTGGAGTCTACCCTGACGGACTTTGTGGTGTCGCTCCTCCAACACAAGGGATACTTCAACCTGTCAGTACAGGAGGCCGTGGACAGTCATGTCAGGTTGGGATGGGAGATAGAATTATAATGTGTAGTCACTGGACCAGCAATTTGGCAAAGAGTCGTTGTTTTTGAAAAGAAAACAAAACCATCCAATCTCTGTTTATGAACTCTCCCTCCAAAAACTTTTGGAACTGGCCACCTCTCTCAGACAAAGCACAGATGTGTATCTAAGACGAAAGGAGGGAAACATTGTTCATCATTGTTCTCCATCACAAATACTTGATCTCACAGACCCTGCTTTGGTGGATGTCATACCTGAACCAGGCTCTCCCGTTGCTGCTCCCTTGAGATCCTGAGTTGAGTCTGACTGGGAATCAGTAACTGTGCTCACTGAAACTATTGTAGTGGTGCTCAAACCTGGAGCAAGCTCTCCATTCGCTGATCCATGGGCTTCCCGAGTTGTGTCCGACTGGGAATATGTACCTGGGCCCGTGGTCCCTGCTGGTGTGGCGGTCAAACCTAGAACAGGCTCTCCAGTTAATGATCCATGGGCTTTCTGAGATACGTCCGTCAGGGAATCTGTACCTAGACTCGTAGACCATGATGGGTTGGTGGTCAGACCCGGAACAGGGTCTTCTGTCGCTGAGCCACGGGCTTCCCGAGTAGTCTCCAACAGGGAATCTGTACCTTGGCTTATGGATCCTGCTGGGGTGCTGGACAAACCCAGACCAGATTCTTCAGTTGCTGATTGTTGGGGTTCCCGAGTTGTGACCAATGAAGAATCTGTAATAGGAAGATATACATAGAAAGTGTAAAGTTGTAAGCAAATTTTCCATTAGTTCAGGCAGTAAGTCAATGGCAGGGAACAGGAGGCTGCGATCCAGGACAAATTTATCCCCTGATATGCACACACACCCTCTACTCTGCTATTTAATACTTTTACCATTGCTTCTCAAATCCCTCTGCTCTCATCTTCCTCCCTCAGCATTCAGTCTGTCTGCAACACTCTGTCCTCAGTCTTTTCTTCCATCCTCCGGTAGGAGCATCACTCTCAGGGATCTCTCTGCCCAACTCTCCTTACACAGTCATCACTCTCTCCCTACACTCGCCTCACCCCTCTCACACCAGCATCCCACGTCTCCCTCCATTACTCTCCTGTGTGTCTTCACCCATTTCTTCCTTTACAAATCCCACCCCGGACATCTCTATTTCCGATCAGTCACCGTGCAACTCCTCCCAGTCATTCCTCCCTTCCTCTCTATGAACATTCAACCCCTCACATCCATCGCTCTTCTCCTCCCTCAGTGACACACTCCACTCCTCTCTGTTCATTTCTGCCACCCCACTCTCTGCAAACCTTAACCTCATTCACACCCCTACACACACTATACATCCAGTATGTGCACTGTCCCTGGGAGGTTAGGCCTCACAGAGTGAGAGAGACTGAATAGGACCTCATACCTGAGGAGGCGTCTCCTGCTGGGACAGAGGACAGTTTCCAGGTGTGTTCTCCAGAAGAATATCCTTCAGACTGTTCCAATGTGGACGTCTCCAGGCCTGGAACAATGTAACAGAGATTAGGGAGAGTGAGTGACAGACCTTAAGAAACACAACAGGGATAAATATTCATAAAGGCGGGGAATCAGAAGGTGCTGGACATCCAGCACAACACACAAAACGCTGGAGGAACTCAGCAAGTCAGGCAGCATTTGTGGTGGAGAAAAAAAGAGTTGATGTTTTAGCTCAAGACTCTTCACCAGGACTGGAAATGAAAGGCACAAGTACCTGAATGAGAATACAGGAGTGTATAAGCTGACAGGTGATAGGTGCAACCAGGCGTCTGAGTAAGTGAATGCAATGATCAGTGAAGCTAGGAGGTAATATGTGGAAGAGATAAAGGTCAGAAGAAGGAGTAATCCAATGAGAATGCACAGTGGACCATGGATTAAAGTGATAGAGGAGCGGGACGAGTTGGAGGGGATGGACAGTTGAGAAAAGGAAATGGGCTAAGAGCAGATCTGAAATGTGAAAGGAATAAGAGAGAAGTGGAGTGAGCAGAAACTACTGGAAGGTAGAAATATTAATCTGCATAACATCAGGGTTATTGATGTTTTTTTAATACAGCGTGGAATAGGGCCTTCTTGCCCAGCAACTCCCTACTAATGCTAGCCGAATCATGGGATAATTTACAATGACCAATAAAGCACTATTTATTTGTGGTGTCACAAGTTGGAGTCTACAATTATGGACTATGCACTGTTTCTCCACCAACCCAAGAGGGTACCCATCCTGTCGGTATAGGAGACCGTGGACAGTCATGTCAGAATGGTGATGGGAAGCAGTATCATAATGGGTTGACATCAGAAAAACAAGTTGTTAAAGCGATATTTTCTTTAAAAATAAAAGCAAAAACATCCAATCCCTGCTCATGAACTCTCCCTCCAAAAGCTTTTGGAACTAGACACTTCTCCCAAAGCCTGGATGAATATCCAGGACTAAAGGAGGGAAATATTGTTCATCATTCTCCCCTCTCATCACAAATACCTGAGCTCATAGATCCTGCTGTGGTGGTGGTTAAGCCCGGACCAGGCTCTCCTGTCACTGCACCCAGGGGTCCCTTGGTGGCGTCTGACCGGGAGTCTGTACCTGGGCTCACAGACCCTGCTGGTCCAGGTTCTCTGGTTGATGATTCCTGGGGTTCCCGAGTTGCGTCCAATGAAGAATCTATAGTGAGATGATATACAGAGGAAGGGTAAAGTAGTAAACACGTTTTCCATTAGATCAGTAAGTAATTCAATAGCAGGAAACAGGAGGCTAAAGTCCAATTCAAATCTATCCTCAGAAACACACACACACACACACACACACACACACACACACACACACACACACACACACACACACACACACACACACACACACACACACACACACACACACACACACACACACACACACACCCCTCTACCCTTGCTTCTGGAATCCTTCTCCACACATCTCTATCTCTCTTGGCTTTCAGTCTGTCCTCACTCTTGTCAGTCCCTTCTGCCATCACTCCATTAGGAGCATCACTCTCGCCGATCTCTCTGCCCAACTTCCCTTAGAGTCATCACTCTCTCTACACTGGCCTCACTCATCCCACGCCAATATCCCACCTTTCTCTCCATCTCTCTCTCCTGTGTGTCTTAACCCACTTCTTCCTTTACAAATAGTGAATAACTCAAATCCCACTCTGGTTATCTCTATTTCTCGTCAGTCACCATGTAACTCTTCAGAGTTATCCCTCCCTTCCACTCTGTGACCATTCTCTCGCCTCACCTTTACCACTCCTCCCCTCTCACCTGTGACACACTCAGTCACTCCATCCTTCTCTGCTCATTCGTCCCACCCCACATTCTCCAACCACAAACATTATTCACACCCCTCTCCATACTATACATCCGGTAGGTAAACTGGTCCGTGGTTCATTGATTGTTATTTTTTAATACAGCATGGAGTAGGCCCTTCTGACCCAGCTCCTCCCAATCCAATGCCAGCCTAATCACGGGATAATTTACAATGACCAATTAACCTACCAAATAGTATGTTTTTTAATAGTGGGAAGAAACTGAATCATCCGGAGGAAACACACCTGGTCAAGGATGGATCACATGAACTTCTTACAGGTAGTTACAGGAGTTGAACCCGGGTCACCTGAACTGTAATGTGATACGCTAAGGACTATGCCACAACTGGAGTCTACCCTGACGGACTTTGTGGTGTCGCTCCTCCAACACAAGGGATACTTCAACCTGTCAGTAGAGGAGGCCGTGGACAGTCATGTCAGGATGGGATTGGGAGGTAGAATTATAATGTGTAGTCACTGGACCAGCAATTTGGCAAAGAGTCGTTGTTTTTGAAAAGAAAACAAAACCATCCAATCTCTGTTTATGAACTCTCCCTCCAAAAACTTGTGGAACTAGCCACCTCTCTCAGACAAAGCACAGAAGTGTATCTAAGACGAAAGGAGGGAAACATTGTTCATCATTGTTCTCCATCACAAATACTTGATCTCACAGACCCTGCTTTGGTGGATGTCATACCTGAACCAGACTCTCCCGTTGCTGCTCCCTTGAGATCCCGAGTTGTGTCTGACTGGGAATCAGTAACTGTGCTCACTGAAACTATTGTAGTGGTGCTCAAACCTGGAGCAGGCTCTCCATTCGCTGATCCATGGGCTTCTCGAGTTGTGTCTGACTGGGAATATGTACTTGGGCTCCTGGACCCTGCTGGTGTGGTGGTCAAACCCAGTACAGACTCTCCAGTCAACGATTCATGGGCTTTCTGAGATACGTCCATCAGGGAGTCTATACCCAGGCTCGCAGACCATGATGGGGTGGTTGTCAAACCCGGAACAGGTTTTTCTGTTGCTGAGCCACGGGCTTCCCGAGCAGTCTCCAACAGGGAATCTGTACCTTGGCTCATGGATCCTGCTGGGGTGCTGGACAAACCCAGACCAGATTCTTCAGTTGCTGATTGTTGGGGTTCCCGAGTTGTGACCAATGAAGAACCTGTAATAGGAAGATATACATAGGAAGTGTAAAGTTGTAAGCAAATTTTCCATTAGTTCAGGCAGTAAGTCAATGGTAGGGAACAGGAGGCTGAGATCCAGGACAAATCTATCCCCTGAAATGCACACACACCCTGCTCTGCTATTTAATACGTTTACCCTTGCTTCTCAAATCCCTCTGCTCTCATCTCCCTCCCTCAGCATTCAGTCTGTCTGCAACACTCTGTCCTCAGTCTTTTCTTCCTTCCTCTGGTAGGACCATCACTTTCAGGGATCTCTCTGCCCAACTCTCCTTACACAGTCATCACTCTCTCTTCACACTCGCCTCACTGCTCCCACTCCAGCATCCACCTCTCCCTCCATCACTCTCCTGTGTGACTTTACTCATTTCTTCCTTTACAAATAGTGAATTACTCAAATCCCACTCTGGTTATCTCTATTTCTGATCAGTCGCCATGCAACTCCTCCCCGTCATTCCTCCCTTCCTCTCTATGAACATTCAACCCCTCACCTCCATCGCTCTTCTCCTCCCTCAGTGACATACTCAGTAACTCCACCCCTGCCTGTTCATTTCTTCCACCCCACTCTCTCCAACCCTTAACATCATTCACACCCCTACACACACTATACATCCAGTATGTGGACTGGTCACTGGGAGGTTATGCCTCGCAGAGCGGGGGAGACTGAATGGGACCTCATACCTGAGGAGGCGTCTCCTGCTGGGACAGAGGACAGTTTCCAGGTGTGTTCTCCAGAAGAATATCCTTCAGACTGTTTTAATGTGGACGTCTCCAGGCCTGGAACAATGTAACAGAGATTAGGGAGAGTGAGTGACAGACCTTAAGAAACACAACAGGGATAAATATTCATAAAGGCGGGGAATCAGAAGGTGCTGAACATCCAGCGCAACACACAAAACGCTGGAGGAACTCAGCAAGTCAGGCCACATTTGTGGTGGAGAAAAAAAGAGTTAATGCTTTGGCCCAAGACCCTTCACCAGGACTGGAAATGAAGGGCATAAGTACATGAATGAGAATACAGAAGTGTATAAGCTGGCAGGTGATAGGTGAAGCCAGGCGTCTGCGTAAATGAATGCAATGATCAGTTAAGCTAGGACATAATATGAGGAAGAGATTAAGGTCTGAAGAAGTAGTAATCCAGTGAGTATAGACAGTGGACCATGGATTAAAGCGATGGAGAAGTGGGACGAGATGGAGGAGATGGACAGTTGAGAAATGGAGATGGGCTAAGAGCAGATCCAGAATGGGAAAGGAATAAGAGAGAAGTTGGAGCGAGCAGTAACTACTGGAACGTAGAAATATTAATCTGCATAATATCAGGTGTATTGATTTTTTAATACAGCATGGAGTAGGGCCTTCTTGCCCAGCAACTCCCAAACTAATGCAAGCCTAATCATGGGATAATTTACAATGACCAATTAAACACTATTTATTTGTGGTGTCACAAGTTGGAGTCTACAATTATGGACTATGCACTGTTTCTCCACCAACCCAAGAGGGCTCTCATCCTGTCGGTATAGGAGACCGTGGACAGTCATGTCAGAACGTGAATGGGAAGCATTATCATAATGGGTTGACATTGGAAAAACAAGTTAATAAAGAGAACTTTTCTTTAAAAATAAAAGCAAAACCATCCAGTGCCTGTTCATGAACTCTGCCTCCAAAAGCTTTTGGAACTAGACACTTCTCCCAAAGCCTGGACGAATATCCAGGACTAAAGGAGGGAAATATTGTTCATCATTCTCCCTTCCCATCACAATTAACTGAGCTCATAGATCCTGCTGTGGGTGGTCAAACCCGGACCAGACACTCCTGTCACTGCTCCGAGGGAATCCCCAGTGGTGTCTGTCTGGGAATCTGTATCTGGCCTCGTAGACCATCCTGCAGTAGTGCTGAAACCAGTACCGGGCTCTCCTATCACTGCACCCAGGGGTCCCTTGGTGGCATCTGACTGGGAATCTGTACCTGGGCTTGCAGACCATGCTGGGGTGGTGGACAAACCAGAAACAGGCTCTTCAGCCTCTGATCCTTGTGCTTCCTGCATTGTGTACGAGTGGGTGTCTGTACCTGGGTTCGCAGACCCTGCTGGGGTGTTGGAGAACCCTGGACCAGGTTCACTAGTTGATGATTCCTGGGTTTCCCGAGTTGCGTCCAATGAAGAATCTGTAGTGAGATGATATACGGAGAAAGGGTAAAGTGGTAATGTTACGTACTTGTCACGTGACAGTGGTGTTGAAGCTATACTGGACTTCAGGTAGTGGTCTTGTGATGGTGGAATGACGTCATTTTCCCACCAGTAGAGTTCATGAGACAGGTTTGTTTTACAGGGTATAAAAGGAGGACCCCTCCCTGTGAGGAGGGGCAGTTCGTGGCTGCATTTGCCATTTTGACTTCATACCACTGCGTGGTTCAATATTATGACGCAGTTTGGTTGAAAGATGGAGTTTTATTTAATGCCTAAAGTTTAAAAGGTCATTGCTGGCAGTTTCTTTATAATTCTGCCATTTAAAAATCAGTGCAAAGTGAGGATCAGAGTTCGGGAGTTAAAAGATCAGGGAAAGTCGATTTTGACGGTGAAACAGGTTCGACCTTGTTTGATCCTCATTCGGAAGGAATTCGTTGGCTGTCCACATGTTAATCCCTGCAAATGGTAGCAGAAAGGATTGGGAACAGTTTTGTTAAGGAAAGGTCATTGCCTTTAAGCCACTTCATTTCCATTTTCGTAAATTCTCCGGTAAAAGTAGTTCGACTGGGAACTGCAGTGACACGAGTGAAAGAGAATTTAAATCGTCTAAAAAGTCTCTCCTTTAATGGACTGTAAGCATTTTGAACTTTTGCAGTACTACTTTGAAGAACTGTTTAAGCTGCCGCAGAGCAGAGGTTACGTTAGTTGTTTGTTTACTTTTGGGGGTTTGTTTTTCAGTGTTTTAATAAACGTTTTGTTTGTTATAAAAACCCTGCCTCACTCATATATTTATTGTTGCTGAATCCGTAACTCCTCGGATTTCTTAAAATTTCTGAATCTTTCTCTAGAAGCTTCTGGGACCAGTTCATATGCGCTCAGTGTACGTTGCTTCACAATATCATAATCAAGTGCTAGCTCAGCAGTTAAAGCAGTTTAATCTTTCTGTGCCTTGCCTTTAATTACACTCTGTAACAGCACTGGCCATTTATCAATTGGCCACTCTGAAATCAGAGCAACAGTTTCAAACACATTTTCTATTAGATCAGGAAGTAATTCAATGGCAGCAAACAGGAGGCTGAAGTCCAAGTCAAATCTATCCTCGGAAATACACGCACACACAATCTTTAATACCTCTTCTCTTGCTTCTTGAATCTTTCTCCACACATCTCTCGCTCTCGGCTTTCAATCTGTCTCCTCTTCCTTCACTCCAGTAGGAGCATCACTCTTACTGATCTCTCTGCCCAACTCTCTTTAGAGGCATCACCCTCTCTACACTCGCCTCACTCCACCACTCCAGCACTCACCCTCTCTCTCCATCTTTCTCCTGCTTTCTCCTGTGTGCTTTCACCCATTTCTTCCTGTTCATATAGTGAATTACTCAAATGCCACTACAGTCATTTTAATTTCTCATCAATCACCATTCATCTCCTCTGAGTAATCCCTCCCTTGCTCTCTGAGACCACTCTCCGCCCTCAACTCCACCACTCCTCCCCTCCCACCTGTGACATACTCAGTCACTCGATCCCTCTCTGTTCATTCCTCCCACTGCTCTTTCTCTAACCCACAATATCATTCACACCCCAAAGCACACTATAGATCCTCCCCTATACACACTATACATCCAGTAGGTGAACTGGTCCATGGGAGATTAAGCCACAGAGTGGGAGAGACTGAAGGAACACAGATGGACATGAGACTTGGTACCTGTAGAATATCAAAGTTACAAAGTAACCAACTGGACAAAGTAAAGGCCTGGAGAGACCTTAAGCAACACAACAGGAGCAATTATTCATAAAGGCGGAGAAACAGTGAATGCTGGAAATCCAGAGCATTTGTGGAGGGGAATAAAGAGTTGACGCTTAAGGCCAAGACTCTTCACCAGCTCTGGAAAGGGAGTGTGGGCACAAAAGCTGGAATAAGATTGTGCGGAGAGTACAAGCTGGGAAAACGATAGGTGAAGCCAGGCAAGTGAATAGATGTCTGAGTGAGTGTGTGAGTTGATCCGTGAAGCTGGGAGTTGATAGGTGGAAGAGCTAACGGACTGAAGAAGGGGTAAACCAATGAGACAGGACAGTAAACCATTGATTAAAGAGATGAAGGAGGGGGACGAGATAGAGGTCATGGGCAGCTGAGAAGTCGAGAAAGGATAAGAGAGGATCCAGAATGGGAATGGAAAATGAGAAGTGGGAGGGAGCAGAATCTACATTTAATTAGAAATATTAAAGTATATGACATCAGGTTTATTGATTTTTTTTAGATGCAGTATGGATAGACACTTCTGGCTCAGCAACTCCCAATCTGTTGCTAGCCTAATCACGGGATAATTTACAATGACATATTAACATACCAACCAGTATGTCTTTGGATTGTGGCAGAAAACTGGATCAGCCAGAGGAAACCCACACATTCACAGAGAGAACATATGAACTCTTTACCGTCAGTGACAGGAGTTGAACGTGTTTCACCTGAACAGTAATGTGTTGCGCTAACCGCTATGTTGGAGTCTACCCTGAGGGTACTCTTCCAACCTCAGGTAGGTCTCATCCAGTCAGCAGACTGTCCGTGGACAGTCACGTGAGAATGGGAATGGGAAGTAGAATGACAATGGGCTGCCCCCAGGCAACCGGTTTTACAAGGAGATCTTTTATTTGAAAAGAAAGCAAAACCATCCAATCCCTGTTCATGAACTTCCCCTCCGAAAAATTTTGGAACTCGTCACTTCTCTTAGACAAAGCCCAGATGAATATCCAGGACTAAAGGGTGGAAACATCTTTCATCATTGCTCCCCAATCACAAATACCTGAGCTCACAGATTCTGCTGTTGTTGTGGTCAAAGATGGATCAGACTCTGCTGTTGCTCCTCCCTGGAGTTCCTGAGTTGTGTTTGACTGGGAATCTGCACTTGAGCTCACAGACCCTCCCGTGGTGGTGGTCAAACCTGGACCAGGCTCTCCTGTCTCTGCTCTCAGGGGCTCCCAAGTGGCTTCTGACTGGGAATCTGTAGCTAAGCTCGCAGACCTTCCTCGGGTGGTGAACAAAACGGGAACAGGTCCTCCGGTTGCTGATTCTTGGGGTTGCTGAGCGGTGTCTGACTGGGAATCAGTAGCTCCGTTCGCTGAGACTGCTGGGGTGGTGCTCAAAAACAGATTAGGCTCCCCAGTCGCTGATCCATGGGATTCCTGACTTGTGTCCAATTGGGAATCTGTAACTGGGCTCGCAGTTCCTGCTGAGGGGGCGGACAAACCAGGACCAGGTTCTCTGGTCGATGAATCTTGGGCTTTTCGAGTTGTGTCCAACCAGAAATCTGTAACAAAAAGGTATATAAAGGAAGTCTTCAATTGTAAAACTTTGAGGAAGTATCCCAATGGTGGGGAACAGGAGGCTCAAGTCCTGGTTAAATCTATCCTCTGGAACACACACACTCCCCTCTACTCTGCTCTTGGGAGGTAAATTATGAAGGGTAGCCAAGGGAACAACTATTTTACAAAGATATCTTGTATGTGAAAAGAAACCCAAACCGTTCAATCCCTCTTCATGAGCTCTCCCTCCCAAAATCTTTGTGACCAGACACTTCTCTCAGATAAAGCCCAGATGAATATCAATGATTAAAAGAGGGAATGATCTTTCAGGTTATTGCTCCCTCATCACAATTACATGAGCTTACAGATCCTGTTGGGGTAGTGGTCAAACCAGGAGCAGGCTCTCTCATCACTGTTTCATGGGTTTCCCGAGAAGTTTCCATCTGGGAATCTGTACATGAGTTCATTGACCCTCACTGTGTGGTGAACAAATCCAGACCTGGTTCTCCGGTTGCTGATCCCTGGGATTCCCAAGTTGTGTCCGGCTCAGAATCTGTGTCCGTTCTCGCAGACCCTGCTGGGGTGCTGGACCAAGCCAGAACAGGCCCTCCAGTCACTGATCCATGGGCTTCCCGAGGTATGTTCGACTGGGGATCTGTGTCTGGGCTCGCAGACCATGCTAGGGTGGTGGACAAACCCAGACCAGGTTCTCCGGTTGATAACTCCTGGAGTTCCAGAGTTGTGTCCAACCAGGAATCTGTAATAGGAAGACATACAAACAAGTTTTCCATTGTATCAGAAAGTAACTCAATAGCAGGGAACAGGAGTCTCAAGACCAGGTCAAATCTGTCTTCTGAAATACACACACACCCTCTGCTCTGCTCTTTAATACCTCTACCCTTGCCCATCAAATCCTTCTCCCCACATCTCCCCGACGTGGCCTTCACTATGCCTGCATCACTCTCTTGTCAGTCTCTTCTTCATGCCCTCTTGTGGGATTGTCACTCTAACTGATGTCTCTGCCCAACTCTCCTTACACATTCATCACTCCCTCTTCAGTCGCCACATTCCTTCCACTCCAGAAACCCATCACACTCTCCCTCATGCTCCTGTGAGTTTTTGCCTATTTCCTCTGTCCACATAATGGATTACTGAAATATCACTCCAGTCATTTCTATATCATCAGTCACCGTGCAAATCCTCCTCCTTTCCACTCTCTGAGCACCCTCTCTCTCACCCCTATCCTTTCATTCCTCCATGTGGTTCGCCACAGCCAAGATCGGATGAAGGACCTGTTTCTGTGCTGTGATGTTCTATGGTTCTATCTCCCCTATGCCACAAGATGTACCTTTGTAGGTGGTTACCTCATTCAAATCCGGACAAAAGTGTCGCGCATTCCTCACTGACTCCAGTCTACACTTGGCCCCAGCGATGGTTTTCTGGAGATCATAGCTGCACCTCATGTAGCATTCTTGATCTCCACACTTCAATGCCTCTGATCCAGCTCTCAGCAGTTCTGGATTTCATTCTCCAGGGCTTCTGACTGGCAAAAACACTGAACTATTTTGCCTGGAAACACTCATCCACAGCTATTTTAATGAAGCCTAATGACCGTGGTGGAGGCATTCAGGTCCTCAGATGAGTTCTTGAACACGGCCTGGTCCACGGAATCTCAGCAATCCTGAAATCACTCCTCAGCTCCTGCAATGTACTTTTGGTTGTTTTGGTCTCAGCAGCCTTGCTCTTTAGGCTCTGTCTGTACGCAGGTAGCAGGTGTACAGACAAATGGTCTGACTTGCCAAAATACAGTCTCAGGAAGGAACGATAGGCGTTCCTTATCATCGTGTAGCGACTGTCTAGTTTGTTCAGAACTGTGGTCCAACAGGCTACGTACTGGTGATAATTATGCAGGGCTTTATTCAAACAGGCTTTGTTAAAGTCGCCAACTACAAGTTGAATCACATTGGGACAAGCTGTTTCTTCCCTACAGACAACATTGTGCAGATTCATGAGTGATTGTTTGTAATCAGCCATTGAGGATATGTAAACTGTGGTCCTGATTATGGACGAGAACCACAGAGACAAATTGAATAGTCCATGTTTAATCATTCATTGTTCCAGGTCAGTGGAACAAGAATCTGACATAACCCCAATTCTGTGCACCAACGAGAATTGACTGAAAACATTCATGGACATCTCTCACCTTTCCAGTATTCATGGTTGGATCCACTCTGAAAATCTTAAAACTGTCCAGCTGTATCATTGCATCCGGTGTATTCACATTTAAACAACTTACATTGCAACCAAAAATTGTGATCTGTCCCACTGGCCTCTCATACAGCAGTCTTGCCCTGAGGTCGTCAATCTTATTTTTCAGTGACTGTACGCTTGTGACCAAGAAACTAGGTAGAGGAGGGCTCTGAGCTTCAGCCTCCCTTGCTGCATTTTCGGCTGTGGCATTGACCCTCAAATCCGCCGCTAATTTAACTGTCAAGCGTGCGAACTGAAGAGCATTGATGTAGTTTTGTAGCCCATTGTCATGAAGAAATTCACATGCTATAGGTTGCAGTGAATTGCACTGCAATACAGGAGTATATTTAAGAGGGAAACTGGTAACATTTCTTGCAGCCAGCAGAGAGCATTATTCATGAGGATAGGTTGCGTGAGATAGGGCATTTCTCTTTGGAGTGAAGGAGGATGAGGGGTGCTTTGGTTGAGGAGGTGTACAATATGGTAAGAGGCATAGATCGAGTGAAAAGTCACAGGCATTTTCCATGGGAGGAAGTAACTAATGTAAGCGGTCGTAATGTTAAGGTATATGAGGTTGGGTGTCAGATGTTAATTTATTTACATACAATATGCTAGTTGCGAGGAACACCTGCAAGGGATGGTGGTAGAGATAGATTGATGAAATTCATAGGCACATGGCTGATAGAAAATTAGAGGATTGTGTAGGAGGGAAGGTTTAGATTGATTTTAAGAGTAAGTCTTCACAACTTTGTAAGGCTCTGGACCTGTGCTGTGCTGTACTGTTCTGCGGTACGAGAAAGGAGATCACTGACCACGGGACAGGCTGCTGACTAGAAAACTCAGCCCGTGTGTGTGTTGGTAACTCGGGGATTCCCAGAACTTCCCCACAACTACCGCACTGCTGTGCCACGGAGGAACAGGGACCTACCTGCGCAGTACCCAGCGTTATCCGAGAGTGTCCGGTTCAGCCAATACACAAAGTAACCAGAGCAGTTTGTCACCTTGATCTCCAGGCTCCAGTAACAGGCGGCCTCAGCCCAAGTAAAACAGACGGTCCTGGTCACCTGTCCCTCTCCCAAGTTGGGATGGGAACCTGGAATGAGGTTTATAAACATTATAAAATGTACTCAGTCCCACAGTGCACCAGGGAATGTGATATTGCACCCTATGTGCACTGTGATGCAGAACTCACAGTCCGGTTCGGCCTCTGTCAGTGGTGAGCTGCTGCCCTCACCCTCGACTATCCCACACTCCCTGCAACAGCATCTTCATCTTCTGAATAAGCCTCCCATAAGGGACCTGGGGCATTTCAATGACATCTATACATTATAGTAAGGGACACAGCCTCCGAACACAAGACCCTGTCTTTATCAGCGATGAGGAGGAATTTATTTAGCTAGAGGGTGTGAATGTGTTGAATTCATTGCCACAGGAAGCTGTGAAGGCAATACCATTGGGTATATTTAAAGCTGAGGTTGATAGGTTTTTGATTCATGAGGGCGTCAAAGGTTACAGGGAGAAGACATTTGAATGGGCTGAAGAAATAATAATAAATCAGCCATGATGGACTGGGGAAGCAGACTCAAAGACTCAAAGGGCCAAATGGCCTCATACTGCTCTTCTGTCTGATGAACCTATTGTGTAAAATCCATGAAGATAATATCCACAACTCTACCTTCATCAATCCTATCAACTCTATGAAAAACTCAAGCAAGTCAGAAAGTCATGACTTGCCCCGCACAAATGGAAGCTAATTGTCCCTATTTCACCTGTGTCTTCCAAATGGTCATGTCCTATTTTAAGAATACCCACCACTAGCTTCTCGCCCACTGACCTCAGCCTTACTGGTTTATAGTTTACAGGATTACTCCGATGTCACAACCCTTTCTCTATATTGGAACTGAATCTTCAGTCTATTTAATTAATTTGTCTGTTTATTTAGTGATACATGACCAGTATTTGAAGGGATCTCGGTCATCAGTCTGACCCTCTCCAAAAGTAACCCAGCCCCACTGATGCAAACTCTAAACTTACCGTTTAACAAGCCTGAGGTCTCCCCAGAGCAGCAACCGTGTGGAACCACCGTCTCAGGAATCTTCCATTCTCCAGAACTGAAACAACAATCAGAGTCAGTCCCTGATCTGAGGGAGTTTATTCACTCAGAGAGAGATGGGAAATTGGAGACACCCTGCCTCTGTTCATTATCGTCTCAATCCTGAGAACTCCCTCTCTGTTGTACCGCCCCCTTGTCTGTGCCTTAGAATGTGGGATCCCTCCTCTCCTGGTATTTACTCCCCATCTCAGTGTAGTCACTGATGATCCCAGCCTCACTACATTTACCATTTAGGGCAAGGCAGGAGATTGGGGCTGAGAGGGAGATGGATCTGTGATGATGAAATAGGAGATCAGACTCAATGGGCCAAATGGCCTAATTTCACTGCTATATCTTATTGTCCAGTTCCTCAGTGATTATCTGCTTGCTTTACCTGTTAAATCTGTACCAGCCATCAAGATTTCCGTCATCCAAGTTGGTCTGAGAACAATTCGAGCTTCTCCAGGACTGATCCAGGTCAGTGTTGGTTACATACAGATCACCGAGTGTGGTGTCTGTGGCTGAGAGACAGAACAATGTTCAGTGTTAATGTACAACTTGTGTTTGCATCATCCTTTTCAGCCAACCACAATCCCCATCTGCAGTTCCACCCCCAGCAAACAGCAAATCATTTATTTTTATTCACCAAACAGACGTGAGTTTCAGAGGCTGAACCGGTGTTTAACTGCCACACCAGAGATGACCTTGAAAAGATGGTGAGCTGGCTTATTGAACTGCTACAGTCTTTTACCTGTGATGACACTCAAAATTATGTTCAGGAGTTCCGGGATTTTGATCCAGTGACACTGAAGGGACAACACTGTATTTCCTAGACATGGCAGTGTGTGACTTAGAAGAAAGCATCCAGAAAATGCCACCCCCTACTATGTCTCCCTCTTAGCATCCCTCCTCCCCTCCATTCCCCTCCCATCATCCTACACCACAGACCTTTCTCCCATCCACACCTCTGCTGTTTCTCCCTTCCCCCGTTACTTCTCCACTCTCCTTCCTCTCCCTCAATAACAGGTTTACCAGCCCTCCCCCTCCATTCTGCTTCATGCTTCCTCATGCCCCCCTCCCCCTTTACAATCATCACATGCCCCCACGTGTGACGGGGCAGACCGTGGGTGTAGCTTTGGTCAACTCTTTATGGGAAGGATGTGGAAGCGTTAGAGAGTGTGTGTGGGGGATCTATCAGAATGCAGTTTGGATTAATGTCTTATGACAATTGACTGAGTGAGTTAAGGCTTTTATCTTTAAGAGTGAACAGCATGACAGGTGACTTGACAGAGGTGTATAAGATGGTCTGAGGCACAGATAATTTTTTTCACAGGAGGAAGTGGCTATCACTAGGGGATATAATTTTAAGGTGACCAGAGGAAAGTATTGGGTGGATTTCAGAGATCAGTGTTTTTTTTTAAAACACAAGAGTGCAGCGTCCACGTATTGTCCTGCAGGGGTTTTGTTATAGTCTGATATGTTATGGGCATTTAAGAAATGCTTCGATAGGAAGTGTAGTCAAACACTGGTTCTGGAGCCTGGACCTGAAAGGTAGTAATCTTGGGGTTGCTCCCTGTGCCACGTGATAGTGACTATAGAAATAGAATGAGGTGAAAATAGATGCATTGCTGAGGGATTGGAGCAGGGGGCAGGGATTCAGATTTCGGAAGCATTGAGACCTCTTTTGCGGCAGGTTTGCCCCGTTCAAAAATGATGTGATGCACTTGAATCCAAGGGTGACCAATATCCTGGCGGTATGGAGAGTTTAAACTAGAATTGCTGGTGGGTGGGAACCAAAATGAAGTGACAGAGGAAAGGGAGGTTGGCTCACAAGTAGAGAAAGCTTGGAGACAGTGCAAACAGGAGGATAGGCAAGTGATAGAGAAGGGACACACTCAGACCAATGCTTTGAGATGTGTCTATTTTAATGCGAGGAGTGTTATGAATAAAGCAGATGAGCTTAGAGTGTAGATCAGATATGATGTTGTGGCCGTTACAAAGACTTGGATGTTGCAGGGGCAGGAATGGCTACTTCAAGTGCCAGACTTGTGACATTTCCGGAAGGACAGGGAGGGAGGCAAAAGAGGTGGGGGCCTGGCACTGTTGGTCAGAGCTGCAGAAAACGAGGAAGTCAAGGATGTGTTCTCTACGGAGTCTCTGCGGGTGAAAGCTAGGAATAGGAACGGGTCAATAATTCAACTGGGTATTTTTTTATAGACCACCCAATAGTAACAGGGACCTTAAGGAGCAGATAGGAGGACAGATTCTAGAAAGGAGTAATGATAACAGGTTTGTCGTGGTGAGAGATTTCCCAAATATAGATTGGCATGTCCCTAGACTGAGGGGTTTAGATGGGGTGGAGTTTGTTAGGTGTGTTCAGGAGGGTTTCTTGACACAATATGTAGATAAGCCTTCAAAAGGAGAAATTGGTATTGGGAAATAAACCTGGTTAGGTGTCAGGTCTCTCAGTGGGAGAACAAGTTGGTCATAGTGATCAGGATTCTATCTCCTTTCCCATAGCATTGGAGACGGATAGGGACAGCCAAGTTAGGGAAACGGTTAATTGCAGTAAGGGGATTTATGAGGATACCAAGCATAAATTGGAAACAGATGTTCTCAGGGAAACTTACGGAAGATATGTAGCAAATGTTCAGGGGATATTTGCATGCGGTTCTGTGTAGGTACATTCCAATGAGACTGGGAAAGGATGGTAGTGTACAGGATCCATGGTTTACAAATGTTGTTGTCAGGAAGAAAAGAAGAGCTTACAAAAGATTTTTTAAAAACTAGTTAATGATGGAGATCTAGAAGATTATAAGGCGAGCAGGAAAGAGCTTAAGAATGAAATTAGGAGAGCCAGAAGTCTCCATGAGAAGGCCTTGACAGATAGGATTAAGGAAAGCCCCAGGGCATTCTACAAGTATGTGAAGAGCAAGAGGATAAGATGTGAGAGTATCGGACCAATCAAGTGTAACAGTGGAAAAGTGTGTATGGAACAGAAGAGGTGGCAGAGGTAATTAATGAATACTTTACTTCAGTATTCACTATGGAAAAGGATCTTGGTGATTGGTGTGATGACCTGCAGCAGACTGAAAAGCTTGAGTATATAGATATTAATAAAGAGGATGTGCTGGAGCTTTTGGGAAGCATCAAGTTGGATAAGACACCGGGACCAGATGAGATGTACCCGAGCTTCTGTGGGAGGCGAGGGAGGAGATTGCTGAGCCTCTGGCGATGATCTTTGCATTTCGTGTGAATGTTGTGTCAGCAAGAAATAACTGAACATACACTGCATACAATTATAAATAAGTACATTTAAAAATGTTAACTTAAGTGGTTATAAAGGAAAGAAGGGGGGGGGGGATAAAACACAAAAAGGACCATTATTCTTAAACAGTCAAATGTGCACTTAGTTAGGAGCTCATCTTGAAGCTGTCTTTAACTCGTGCACTGGATCATTGGTCTGTGTGAAACACACACAACAACTTCCAAATGTTGCTCAAGATCCATTTTGAACAAACAGGTCTGGCACAGGAGTGCTGGTCCTCCTTGAAGCTATTCATCTACACTCAGCACCTTGGTCAACAGGGACAGCATCCTCAGTCTTCCTCCCTCCAGTCTTTTCTCCCAGTTCCCCCCAAAAAGACTCCAACTCAATGTTCTCCAGTTCCCAATTCCCAATCCTGATTATCTGACACCACATTTATAAATTGAACAGCAAAACCTTTTATCTTTAGCTCAGGCTGTGAGCAGGCTGTGAGTAGAACAGGCTGATTTTACAGTACTGCTGAAATGAAATACCTATGGCATAGCGATAAAAAATCCTAATCTGGGGGGTGACACCTCAAAATTTGTCAAAGTCTTAGGTGGCATGGTGTATCGGTGCAAAGCTCTAAGACAGCAGACGAGCTGCCATGCCTGCTTTGTAATGGCACTTACATGCTGGTCCCAGGACAGATCCTCTTGTCATACAAATATATTTCAGATCTGATGACAGTGGGGGCAGAAACTGTTCCTGAACCCGGTGATACGTGTTTTTGACTTTTTGGTGGGTGGGGAAGATCAGAGAATGGCCAGGGTATGGTCTTTGAATATGCTGGTTGCTTTACTGAGGCAACAAGAAATGTAAACAGAGTCTGTCAATATTTTTCCTTATTAGAATAATCTGTGTAATAATAATAAGTTTATAATAATAAATTATAACTGAAGACACAGCAGCAATTTTCTATAGATTTATTGTGGAGAGCATTGTAACTAGTTGCATCATTGTCTGATATAGATGTGACAAAGCACAAGATTGAAAAGAGGTGTTGAGGGTTGTCATCTGAACTAACTCTGCATTGGTCACTGGCCTCCCCACCATTGAGGATTTCTTCAAAAGGCCTCATCTCTCAATATCCTTCATCACTCATCATGTCACTGGCCATCGAATGTGGAGCAGCGGGCTGACCTCTAAATCCTCCAGATCACTGTCGTTAAACCCTAAGCTGACCTCTAATTTCCTACTCAGTCCTCAAAACTATCCCCACAAACTTATAAAAAACAACTAAATCTGAAACACAGTCTTGATGGAGAGTACAGCTGTGCACTATCTTGACCATCTCTTGTACAAACCTCCCCAACACTACCTTGGCTACCAATTGTATAAATCTCCCCAGGTGCCATCTTGACAAGCTATTGTAAAACACTCACCAGACACAATCAATCACTGTCATAGGGCTGCTGGTCTGATTTACACATTCCTTTACAGTTTCTTCTGAATAATTGTCTCTTGCTGTAGCAACAATTACAATTATAACAGAAACGTCACACAGGTTAATTCCTCGTGAGAGCACAAGGGACATCTCATTATCATAGACACAAAGTTATATTTTGCAACTGCAGATTGGTCGGCGGATGTAAATAACACGGAATGTGTTTGGAGGTGGCATGTGGAGAGAAGTGTCAGCATCTCTGACAATCTGATCTGCGCCTCAGACATTGAAGCAATCAGATGAAGGATCCATCATGGGCACTATCCTCCCCATCCTTGAGGATATTTTCAACAGGACATGCATCAAAGTTTAAAGTTCAAATTAAATTTATTAACAAAGTTCTTATATATGACTAAAACACAGAAAAATCTGCAGATGCAAATATCCAAAGGAACACACACAAAAACTCAGCAGCTCAGGCAGCATCTGCGGAAAAGAGCAATCTACAATTTGTTCTAAGACCTTTCTCCATCACTGAGAGAGAAGTGGGGCAGATTCCTGTAATAAAAGGTGCAGGTAGGGGAGAAGCTAGCTGGAAAGTGATGGGTGAAGCCAGGTGCATGGTAAAGGTCAAGGGCTGCAGAAGAAAGAATCTGATAGGAGAGGAGAGTGTAAAATAAAAGAAAATGGAGGAGCAGAGGTCCTGGGGGAAGTAATAGGCGGGTAAGAAGTAAAATGTCAGAGTGGCGCAGGGGCAATTATGTTCACTGGAGGGAGGTATTGATATTCCTACCATCAGGTCGGAGGGTACCCAGACAGAATATAAGATGTTGCTCTTCCACATTGAATGTGCATCATCTTGGCACACAATTAAGCCCTGGATCAACATGTCAGAACAGGAATTGAAATGGGAATTAAAATGTTTTAACACTGGGAAATTCCATTTGTTGAGAATGATGCCTTAGTGGTAGAGAAGCAATTCCGACTATTAACGACAGGTCTCACCAATGCAGAGGAGACCACATTGGGAGCACGGACATAAATGATGGCCCCAGCAGATTTACAGGTGAAATGTTGCCTCACCTGAATGCGGCCCTCAATGGAGGTGAGAGGGGAGATGTATGGGCAGGTTTAGCACTGGGGATGCTTGCAGGGTTAAGTGTATGGAACGGGTTTAGTCAGGAGGGACAAATGGACACAGGAATCATGAATGCTGCCATCGCTGTGGAAAGTCAGGGGGTGGTGGTGGTTGAGATGTTATGTGGGAAGTTCCCTTTGGACATGGCAAAAGTTGCAGAGGATAAAGTGTTGGATCCAGAGGTTGTATGTGAAGAGAAGAAGGACTATTATTATTAGAGAGCAGGAAGACAAGGTGATTGCAGATGTGTGGGAAATAGAGGAGATGTGGGAAAGGGCAGTGACAATGGTCGAAGGAGCAAAAACATTCATTAAAGGAGGAGGACAACTCGATCTCTTAGAATGGAAAGTCGCATACTGAGAACAAAGGTCTCGGACTCATATCTTATGCCAAGATGAGGCCACCCTCCAGGGGAAGGAGCAGCACCTTATATTCCATCTGGTATATTCCACCCTGATGGTATAAATATCGATTTCTCCCTCCAATGAATGATGTTCACTCACCACCCTTTGCTGTATTCCCAATTCTGACCTATTACTTCTTCTCACCTGCCTATTGCTTCCCTCTAGTTTCCTTCCTCATTCCATTTCTCCTTTTCCCACTCTCCTCTCAATCAGGTTCTTTGTTCTCCAACCCTTGACCTTTCCCACCCATCTAGCTTACCGTATCAACTTCCAGCTAACTTCACTCCCCTCCCACCGCCTTTTCATTCAGGCTTCATGCCCCCCATCCTGAAGAAAGGTCTTAGTTCAAATCAGTGACTAATTACTCTTTTCCATAGACACTGCCTGATATGCTGAGCTCTTCTAGCATTGTGTGTGTACCACAATTGTCTTCCAGGTATTCACAGCAATATAAAGAAATGTAATATAAAAAATTAGAAAATGCACACAAACACTGACAAGATACCACTGTGCAATAGAAATCAAAAAGGTCGCATCCATCAGTAAAGACCCCAGCCACGCAGGACATGTCCTTTTCTCATTACCACCATCAGACAGGAGGTACCGGAGCCTGAAGAAACACACTCTACAGCTTAGGAACAGCTTCATCCCGTCTGCCATCAGATTTCCACATGGACAATGAAGCCATGAACATTACCTGACTATTTCTGCTCTCTTTCTACACTTTGTATTTATTTTTCTATAATTTGTTAATGTAACTTGAGTTTTGCTCTCTACTGCTACCTTAAAACAACAACATTCACGATCTTTATTAGTGATAATAAACCTGATTCTGAGTTCTTGAACATAGAAGAGTACAGCACATGAACTGGCCTTTCAGCCCATGATGGTGTGCCGAACCAGTTAAAAAACAAATCAAAAACACTCCAATACTAACCCCTTGAGACGGTCCACAATCAATTATCTCACCTTAGGGACACTATCCTGTTATTTCATGTTGTCATTATTTATTGATATTTATTTGTACTTGTTTGTTGTCTTCAGGTTGATCTTTCATTCATCATGTTATAGTTACTATTCAATAGATTAGCTGAGTTTGCCCGCAGGAAAATGAATCCCAGGGTTGCATGTGATGACATATACATTCGCTGTTAATAGAGTTTTGCTTTTATTTTACTTTGAACTTTTTCCCTCGTACTTATATAATGCCCATAACCCTCCGTCTTCCTTACATTCCTGTACCTATCTAAACTCCTGTAAAAAGTCTCTAATGTTTATGACAATCACCACACCAGGTAGCACATTTCTGACATCGACCACTCTGAGTAAAAAAACTTTTACCTCATATGGTCTTTGAACCTACAGCTTCTCACATTCAATGCATGCCCTCTGGTATTAAACATTTCAACCCTGGAAACAGCTACTCTCTATCTACTATAAATGCGACTCATAATCTTATAAAACTCTATCAGATCTCCCCTCAGCCTCCAGCACTCCAGAGAAAACAACCCAAGTTCACCTTGCCTCTCATGATAGCATAGAAAATCCAGGTAAACCTGTTCTGCACCTTCAACAAAGCCTCAACATCCTTCCTATGATGGGGCGACCAGAACAATATGCAATATTCCAGAAGTGGCCTAACTCGAGTTTAATAAAGTTGCAACATAACCTCTTTTGTACTCAATGTGTCGACTATTAAAAACAAGAATTCCATAACCCTCTGTACCCACCTTATCGACCTGTGTAGCCACGTTCAAGTGGCTATGAGCTTCGATAGCATATCTCCCTGCTCAGCAACACTGTTAAGGATCTTTTACTTTTCTGACCTGGGGCTCAGGTTCGCAGCCCTCTAAAAAACTAGTTTAATCTGTCCCAAGTAGCATCAGCAAACCTCCTGGGCAGGTTACTGGTTCCTCTACAGTTTAGTTGCAACCCATCCTTCTTGTTCCAGTAGCCTCTTCCCCAGAAGAAGTTCCAATGATCCAAGTGTTTGAGACTCTCACCCCTTCACAGCCACTCTTTCATCCATGCGGTCACAGGGAGCAATCTGGAGATTACCCTTGGAGGTCCTTCTCTTCAGCCTTTGTCCTAGCTCGATATACGCACTGCATAGGACCTCTTCCCTTTTCCATGCCTATGTCATTCATGCCAATATGCACGACGACCCCCAGCAGTATCCAAAGAGGTATAATTGTTGCTCAGCGGAATAGCCAGAGGGGATCCCTACACTGACTTCCTAATCCCCTTACTTCTCCAGGCACTGGCACATTCTGACAAATGCCACTCCGATGGACCCTACCTTCCCTTCATTTGAAGTTGAGTTTAGGCCTCTGATACCAGATCTCACACTCACCACACCTTAGCTGCTGAATAAAAGACTGGATTTAACTGAATCTGTTCTTTTTATATTGTCACTCCAACATTGGTAGACCTCTGCCACCGACACCTACCACATCTGAACTGCTGTAAACAACCAGCCTCACCCAAACCTGCTCATTTTAAACTCACTCTCTCCTGAACTCTGATCGGACTCTAACACATACAACATCAAACTCTCCAGCACAGTTCAGGTCTTTCATCCCAAGCTGTTCTGCCAACTTTTAACCTATGCAGCTCTGCCAGGGTTTGCGGGCCATCACCTCATACAAGGGAAAATCTGACATCATGAATGGCCATGATGCTTCTCTCCCAGAGGAGCTCAACACTTTGAAAGGGAAAATAAAACTAGCCCTGGGCCCATCTGGCCCTGATGTTGTACCTGAAAACCTGTGCCACCCAATTGTAGATGTGTTCAAGGACTTCTTCAGTCTCTCACTGATGTAACCCAAGGTTTCCACATGATTCAAAATGGAGACAATCGTACCAGTACCCAAGGGTGTGGGGCAAGCCTAATGACCAACAGCAGATTACTAACTTTGGAGGAAGGGGGTAAAAAAAGAGGTCCATGAGCCAGTCCTCATCGAGGGATCAGAGTTGGAAAGCTGTTATCATTTCAGAGAAACTGCCTTGGGCCCTGCACATAGGTGTACATATAGAGAAAGAATGATATCCTTAGAATTCTGTTAAGATACGACATGGCATCTAAAACTTTGACAAATTCCTGTAGATGTGTGGGGGAAGTTATTTTGACTAGCTACCTCTCTGTATGGTAAGGAAACCCTTGAACAGAAAATCCTGCACAAAGCAGAGTATTATGCCCATTACATCATAGGTAAATCCCTCCCCATGGGGCTCTACACGGAGCATCATCACAGGAAAGCAGCATACAGCAACAAGGATCCCCACCAACCAAGTCATGCTTTCTTTACGCTGCTGTCATGAGGAACGAGATACAGGAGCCTGATCATCCATACCAGAGGGTCAGAAACAGTTTTTACCCACCAACCATCAGGCTCCTGAACCAGTGTGAACAGGTTCATTCAATTTCATCTGCCCCATCACTGAACTGTTCCCACAATCTCACCTATGGACTCACTTTCAAAACTCTTCATCTCATTTTCTCAATATTTGTTGCTTATTTATTTAAAAGTATCAGTATTTATTATTTTTCTTTCTCCCAGTATTTGTGCAGTTTGTTCCCTTATACTGGATTTATTAAGTATGCCTGCAAGATAATGATTCTCAGGGATGTCTATGGAAACACACACAGTACCCGGAGAAACTACACAGCCCCCACAACTGTTTTCACATTTTACAAAATATATCCCTATAGGATTTTTTGAGCAAATCTACAAAATATTCTGCATCATGTCAAAATTCAAAAGCCTGTCAACAATCTGTTAAAAACTACAAAACAAAATTGTGATGCTGGAAGAGTATTCATCCCCTTCCTAATTACTACGCTAACTTTCTTCAGGTGCAATACTCTACATTACCTTATCAATACCCCCAATTTGTTGATGCGGAAAACGAGTATCTCCTGAATAAATACTCCCAGTAACGACCAACATTATGGCAGATTTTCAACAGACTAAACTAAATTGAAGACAAAAGAGCATTCCAGACAAGTCAGGGAAATGATAATAGAGAAGGAGAAATCTGGGGCAGTGTACAGGACGATCTGAAAGGCACTGAAGATACCTTAGAGCTCAGTGCGACCCACTGTGGAAAAAATGGAGAAACAAAGCGCTGCCACACTGTGTAGATCAGGTGGACCCTCTAGACTGAGTCACCGGAGAAGAATAACATTTGTAAAAGAGGCTACTGTGATGCCAGCGTCAACTCTGTGTGAGCTACAGTTGTCAATAGCTGTAACTGAAGATGGATTTTTTGGCTTTGCAATGTTCAGGATTTGCACTGAAATGGTGTTTTTGGAATAGCAGCAAAGAAGAAGCACTCCCCCCAAAAAAATATCTTTTCCTCACAAAGACTTTGCAAAACATCACTTAGAAGAAACTGTAAATGTGTGGAGCAAGGTCTTGTGGTCGGATTAGTCTAATGTGCAAGTTTCTGGCCTCAACACTAAACAGTACTTGTGGTGTCAATCTAATACAGCACATCATCCAGGTAACAGCATCCCTACTGTAAAGTATGGTGGAGGTAGCATCATGCTAGGGGATGCTATTCAACAGCATTCAGTTCAGTTCAGTTCAATTCAGTTAATTGGAATTAACTGAAACCTCACTTCCCTCAGCCTGACCAAGCACTCGGCAGGTCCGGTGCAGGCACTGATATAACTCCAGGCTCACCTCAGCCCCATTGTGATGGTCTCCTGTGTGACGTCACCCAGCCCTGCCTCTACCTCAGTCTATGCCTCATTCACACCTCCAAACACCTCCCACTTCTCTCCACAAACTCTGATGGCTTTGCCTGAAATTGTCCCGAGGCTCTTTCACCCACCATTGCTGTGTTCAACAATCTAGTAAGGTAACAATACAACTGAACTTTGCTTTCAAATCCCAACATAACCGCAGTAGTTTCTCCCTATGTAATCTCCTCCAGCCTCTTAACACACCACCAGCCTCAGCCTCCCAAAGTGTAATTGCTGCATTTCAAGCTGTGCCTTCCACTCAGTCTTCAAGCCTAAAATTCTCTGCTGGAAGATCCCTGCCTTCCCATCTTCCTCCACTCCCTGCTGCTGTTTTACTGAACCAGGTATCTGGAAGTTTCTGCTCCCCAGCTCTATTGCCATGTGTTCCAGTGTTTAATTGGATTCATAATATTTCCCAGGTCCCCTCAATACTCTTCCCCTTAATTAAAGGCTATCTCTGCTCATCTGCAGAAACAATAAATAACATCCACTTCCTCTTACTGTACACCGCACGCAGTCTGTCCCTACAACACATTACTCACCCAGAGAACGCAGGATCAGCAGCAAAATGATCAGCTCAGCCAGTAACATTCTGGAAATGAAAGATTGGGAATTAACTCAGTGAGAAAAGTCACACTGGGGCTAATGACAAGGTGTAAATAGAGATGGAAAGCTAGGACCAAAGGGATATTGATCTATATTGAGATAAATGCATCCCACCCTCATTGAATTCCCACTGATAGAGGTGGGATCTTGTTTTATCTTTCCCTGAGACCCAGAGACTGATGTGAGATCTCCTTCACTGAGACCACATGGACAGAGGGGAAATCTCTTTCACTGAGATCCCATGGACAGAGGTTAGATCTCCATCACTGAGACCACATGGACAGAGGGGAAATCTCTTTCACTGAGAATCTGCCAACAGATGTGAGATCTCCCTCTATGAGACTCCACAGAGGTGAGATTCCCCTTCTCCTTCATTGAGGCACCACAGACAGAGGTGAGATCGCCATCACCAACACTGTACAGACAGAAGTGAGATATCTCTCACTCCCTCACAGAGATGTCACAGAGGTGTGATCTGTTTTCATAAACAAGACAAAATCTGCAGATGCTTCAATTCCAGGCAACATACACAAAATAATGGAGGAGCACTGTAGGCCAGGCAGCTTCTATGAAGAAGAGTATTGTCGGTGGCTAGGACCCAACCCTAAAACAAAACGATGACAATACTTTTTTCATAGATGCTGTGAAAAACACTGTCATCTCCTTCATTGAGGCTCCACAAACAGAGTTCAGATCTCTTTCTTTCCCTTACTGAGACCCAACAGACATAGATGAGATTTCCGTCAGTGAGACCCTACAGAGGTACAAAATCACTCTCTGCATTACTGAAACCCCAAAGAGTTGAAATCTCACTCAATGACACCCCAGAGTGTGATCTCCCCCACTAGCTCCCACAGATGGTGAGATCTACCGCAAAGAAAACCCAATGACATAGGTGAGATCACCCTCTCTCCATTAGTGTGACCCTATATACACTGAGATCTCTGTGAATGATATTCTATACAGAGGTGAGAAATCCCTTCATGAAACCTTACAGACGGATAAGACAGGGGAGTTCTTTCAGCCTTCAATTATTTACACTTTCCCTCTCTCTCCTCATCTTCCAACCCCTCTCTGCAACACCTACCCCCACCCCAACACAAATCATATATATTTCTTTCATCTTGGTTTAGTGGTTGACATTATAAAAAGCCCTATTCATATATATATATACATAACACACACACACACACACACACACACACACACACACACACACACACACACACACACACACACACACACACACACACACACACACACACACACACACACACACACACACACACACACACACACACACACACACACACACACACACCAAGTCAGAGTTTGATCAGGTTCAGGGATGTCTATTCACGTGTGACTCCCGATGAGGTGTAGATGTGTGACCGGAGGGAGCTGGGACCACCTACAACCTCCTCACTCTCTGCTATGAGCGGTGTCTGGCTCAGCGACAGGTCGACTACTTTCCGTATCGGCTTCTCGAAGCAATGAAGTTTGAGTGGTGCAACAGTTGATGTATGTTTGGGGAAAATATGCAAAACAAACGAACAACATCTATCCTGAGCCTCTGCAATGAAGAGCCTATTGTTCCCAGTCAGTGAGTTTCCTCTAACAAACATGGGGTCAGTGATGGGTCAGTATTGAGCAGAGGAACAGGAATGGACACAGGTGCAGGAGAGTAAATAGTCACAGGATAACAGTTGTCAGGTTTATAATTGGTATTGTGGAGTGGAGGGTGTGATGGCCAGCATGAATTAGGGGTGTAGAATCAGGATAAACCCCAGTTCAGGTTGGCAATGTGTCAGTAACACAGAGTGGACCATGTACAGGACCTGTAAGGGAGAAGGAATTTAGAGAGAATTTTATGAAAGATGCAAAAATGTTTACACACAGATGTAAGTGTACAGTCACACTGGTCTCCCACAGGGTGTTTAGCTCAGTGTGCAGGAAGGGGCAGCAGTAGGTAGGAAGAGAAATGGCACATTGATATTTAATGCATCGAGGGGAGGTGTTGGTCAGAGTCATGGAACACTACAGCATAGAAACAGGAACTTCAGCCCATCAAGTCAATGCCAGCCTAGTCTCATCTACATGCACAAGGCCATAACCCACCATACCTCACTCATACATGATCTCTCATCTCATCCATCTGTCCCCAAATATTACAATTGAATTTGTATCTAGCATTTCTGTTGGAAGTTTGTTCCACTACTGCAGCCTTCTGAGTGAAGACTTCACTCAGATTCCTCTTAAATATTTCATCTTTCCCACTAAACACACCAGTGAATAAATTCTTAATGTATTCAAACTTCACCTATAACTCAGGTCCTCAAGTCCCAGTAACATCCTTGTAAATTTTCTCTGCATTCTTTAAAGTTAATTGATATCTTTCCTGTTGGTAGGTGACCAGAATTGCATCCATTAGTTTGAGATCAGCTTCGCTAACACCTTTTACAACTTCAACATCACAATTCCTCTACTCACTGCCCTGATTATTAAGGTCTCTGTACCGGAAGCTCTCTTTACAACTGTATCCACCTATGGCACCTCTTTCAGGGAAATATGGATCTCATTTCCAGGGTCCTTGGTTCTACCATACACCTCAGAACCCTGACATTCATTATGTAAGTCTTATCCTTGTTTGTCCTCCCAAGTTGTAACAACTCACCCTTATCTGCAATAAATTCTATCTGCCCCATTTTAACCCATTTTCTCACATGCCCCAGATCATTGATAGCCTTTCTTGTTGTCCATTATTCCCAGAATCTTGACATCAGCAGCAACATTGCTGATCCAGTTTACCACATTATCATGCAGATTGCTGTTATAGATGACAAACAGTAGACCTAGCACTGATCACTGTCGACACCACTAGATACAGTTAGAGAGACAACCACTCTCTGGACTCTCCCACTAAGCCACTGTCAAATCTAATGGACCACTTCAACCTCAATGCCAAGCAAATTAAAGTTCTGACCGGCTTCTATTGTGGGAATCAATCAAAAGACTTGTAAACATCCAACACCTTAGTTTATCAACCTCTTGGAAACCTACTTGAAAAACTTGACCTGCCCTGCACAAAGTCTTATTGACTATCTCTAATTAACCCCCCATATCCAAATATCTACACATCGTGTCCTCTGCAATACCTTCTAATAATTCAACCACTACTGATGTCATGTTCACTGGCCTATAATTTCCAGGCTTATTCTTAGAGTCTTTCTTGAACAACAGAACAACTTTAGCTATCCTCCAAACTTTTGGCACTATGCGCTTGACTAAGGATATTTGAAATCTCTCCAACAGGGTACCTGCAATTTCTACAAAAACCTCCCACAAAGTTGAGGGGACATAATGTCAGGCCCTGGGGATTTATCCATCTGAATTTGCCTCAGAACAGCAAACACTTCCTCCTCTGTAATCTGGATATGGTCCATGACCTCACTACTCTTAGTCTTCAATTCTGTAGAGTATGTGTCTGTGTCCGGCTCCATTCAAAGATGACTACAGTGATCTTCAAGAAGACCCATTTTATCCTTTGCTCTCCTTTTGCTCTTAATATATCTGCAGAAACCTTCAGGATTCTCTTTCACAATGTCTGACAGAGAAACCTCATGTCCTCCTGATTTCCCCGTTAAGTATTTTCTTCCTTCTCTTATCCTCTTCAACATCTGTTCTATGATGTGAAAATCCCTTTGTTTCTAGTCTGTTCATATCCAGTGACAAATAGGGGAACACAACAGAATTAACCCGAGGGATGGTCCTATTAGATATGTAATGGCCACAGAAGCAAGCACGAATAATTTGGAATGTTTTGCAGAGAAACGAAATATTCAGCCCCACAAACGACATGGCATCTCTCTGACTCTCTCCTTCATATCCAACCCCTCCCACCTTTCTGTTTATCTTTTTCTCTCCTTGTACCAGCTCCCCACCCTATCTCAGAAACTCTGCTTACTTCTCTCTGTGGGTGAATTTGCATTTGTGGCTTTCAACACATGATACCTACATGCATGAAATGAACAGTCCATTGTTCATAATCTGTGTGTTTGGTTGCCTATAACTTCCTGCCTTTTGCCTCCTTCCCTTTTTAAAGAGTGCAGTGACGTTTGCAATTTTCCATTCCTCTGAAACCCTTCCAGAACCTAGTGATTGCTGAAAATTAACTACTAATTCTTCTACAACTACTTCAGCAACCCAAGCAGCAACTTTTTCGTAATAGCAACTACACTCACTTCTGCCCCAATGCTCAAAATTCTGGCATACGGATGGTGTTTTTCACAGTGAAGATCAACACAAAGTACTTACGAAGTCTGTCCGCCTTTCTTTATTCCCCATTACGACTTCTCCAGCATCATTTTCCACTCCTGCCTCTATTTATTCGTAATATATCTGAAAAAGCTTTTGGTATCTTTTATATGATAGGCTAAATAACTTTCTGATTTCATCTTTTCTGATTTTTTATTACTTTCACTTGGTTTTTAAAGTCCTCTCGTTTGCATTAATTATTGCTTTTTTGAATGTACTCTTTTGATGCTGTCTTTGACTTCCCCTTTTCAGGCATTCCTGCCTCATATTCCCTTCACAGTGTTTCTTTTATCTTGTGCCTTTTGAACTGCTCGCCGATATTCCAGCCATTGCTTCTCTGACCTCATCGCTGCTAATTTCCAATTCCAATCAACTTTGACCAGGTCCACTCTCGTGGCTCTGTTGTTCCCTTTACTGCACTGTAATACTGATACACCTGATTTTAGATTCTTCTTCTCAAACTGTAGGCTGAATTCGATCAGATTATGATCAGTCTGGCCACACAGCACCAAATCCAGGCTTGTCTTTCCCTGGTGGGCTCAATCACAAGCTATTTTTAAAAGTCATCTTGCAGGCATCCTACAAATTCCTTCTTTTGGGATCAAACACCAACCTGACTTTCCCAGTCTTCCTGCAAATTGAAACCACCATGGCTATCAGTACATTGCCTTTTTACATTACCTATTGTAATTTGTAGCCCACATCCTAGTTACTATTCAGAGGTCTGTGTGTAACACCCGTCAGCCTCTTTTTAGATTTGCAGTTCCTTAACTTTACCCACAGGGATCCTACATCTTCCCAATCCTATAAGACCATAAGATATAGGAGCAGCATCTGGCCATTCAGCCCATCAAGCCTGCTCCACAATTCCATTATGACAGATCCCCGATCCCACTCAACCTCATACATGTGCCTTCTTGCCATATATTTATGTCCTGACTGATCATGAAATGATTAACTTCCACCTAAAATATACACACCGACTTGGCCTCCACCACTGTCTGTGGCAGAGTATTCCACAGATTCATCAGTCTCTGGCTTAAAAATCCCTCCTTACCTCTAGGATTTCATACCCCCACATAAGAAACATCCTCTCCACAACCGCTACCTCAAAGAAATCTGACAGATTTGTCAGGCAAGATTTCCCTTCACAGAAACCATGCTAACCTTGACCTATTTTATCATTCTTCTCCAAGTGCCAAGTCCTCGCCCTTAATGATGGACTCCAACACTTTCCCAGACACCGTGGTTAGGCTAGATGGCCTATAATTTCCTTTTTTATGCCTTCCTCCCTTCTTAAAGAATGAAGAGATATTTGCAATTTTCCAGCCCTCTGGGACCATGCCAGAATCAAGTGATTCTTGAAAGATCATGATCAATGCATCCATTATCTGTTCAGCAACCTCTGTCAAGCCTCTGTGATGTAGTTTATATTGTCCAGGTGACTTAACCATCTGAAGACCTTTAATTTTGCTTAGCACTTTTTCCTTTGTAATCACAATGGTACGCGCTCCTGCTCTCTGACACTCACAGAACTCTGGCACACTGTCAGTTTCTTCCACAGTGAAGAATGATGCAAAGTACCCATTGAGTTCATCTGCCATTTCTTTAATCCCGATTAGTCCCTCATCAGCATCCTTTTGCAGTGGTACATTGTGAACTCCTATGCTAAATCTCTCTCAGTATTCTATGACTGTGTGGTGAAGTACAGCTCCAAGACCATATACAAGTTGGTCAAGAATCAACATTCAAGAGGGAGACTGAATATCGGCTCTGTCGTGTAATGACAACAACCCTTCACACCTTGTCAATAAACCAAGGAACAGATAGTAGACCAGTAGAGGGAAAGCAGAGGTCCATGAGCCAGTAATCATCAGAAGATCAGAGGTGGAGATATGAACATAATTGTGAAGAAAGCACAACAACACCGCTACTTCCTCAGGAGTCTGCTGAGATTCAGCATGTCATCAAAAACCTTGACAAACCTCTGTAACACAAGGGAATCTCAGATGCTGGAAATTCAAGCAACACACACAAAATGCTGGTGCAACACAGCAGGCCAGGCAGCATCTATAGGAAGAAGTACAGTCGACGTTTCCGGCCGAGACCCTTCGTCAGGACTAACTGAAAGAAAAGATAGTAAGAGATTTGAAAGTAGGAGGGGAAGGGGGAAATCCAAAGTAATAGAAGACAGGAGGGGGTGGGGTGAAGCTAAGAGCTGGAAAGGTGATTGGCAAAAGGAATACAGAGCTGGAGAAGGGAGAGAATCATGGGACGGGAGGCGTAGGGAGAAAGAAAAGGGGAGGAGAACACCTGAGGGAGATGGAGAACAGGCAAGGGGCAGAGAGAGAAAAAAAGGGGGAAAGAAAAAAAGGTGGGACATAAATCGATAAGAGATGAGGTGAGAAGGGGTGGAGGGGCATTAACGTTAGTTAGAGAAATCCATGTTCATGCCATCAGGTAGGAGGCTACCCAGACGGAATATAAGGTGTTGTTCCTCCAACCTGAGAGTGGCTTCATCTTGACAGTACAGGAGGCCATGGATAGACATATCAGAATGGGAATGGGACATGGAATTAAAATGTGTGGCCACTGGGAGATCCTGCTTTCTCTGGCGGACAGAGCGTAGGTGTTCAGCGAAACAATCTCCCAGTCTGCGCAAACATTAGGAAATCAACAGACGCTGGAAATTCAAGCAACACACAAAAAAGCTGGTGGAACGCAGCAGGCCAGGCAGCATCTATAGGAAGAAGTACAGTTGACGTTTCAGGCTGAGACCCTTCGTCAGGACTAACTGAAAGAAAAGATAGTAAGAGATATGAAAGTAGGAGGGGGAGGGGGAAATCCGAAATGATTGGAGAAGACAGTAGGGGGAGGGGTGATGCTAAGAGCTGGAAAGGTGATCAGCAAAAGGTATACAGAGCTGGAGAAGGGAAAGAATCATGGGACGGGAGGCCTAGGGAGAAAGAAAGGTGGAGGGTGCACTAGAGGGAAATGGAGAACAGGCAAGGAGTGATTGTGAGAGGGGCAGCGAAAGAGAAAAAATGGGGGTGAAAAAGTGGGGATAAATAAATAAATAAGGGATGGGATGAGAAGGGGAGGAGGGGCATTAACAGAAGTTAGAGAAATCAATGTTCATGCCATCAGGTCGGAGGCTATCCAGACGGAATATAAGGTGTTGTTCCTCCAACCTGAGTGTGGTTTCATCTTGACAGTAGAGGAGGCCATGGGAATGGGAATGGGACGTGAAATAAAAATGTGTGGCCACTGGGGATCCTGCTCTATAGATGTGTTATGCAAAGTGTGCTGACTGGCTGCATCACGGCCTGGTATGGGAACACCAATGCCTTTGAGCGGAAAATCCTACAATAGGTTGTGGGTTCGGCCCAGTACATCATGGGAAAAACCCTGCCAACCATTGAGGACATCGACATGGAACGTTGCTGTATAGAAGCAGCATCCATCATCAAAGATCCTCACTATCCAGACCATGCTCTTTTCTTGCTGCTGCAATCAGGTAGAAGGTACAGGAGCATCAGGACTCCTACCACCAGGTTCAAGAGCACTTACTACCCCACAATCATCAAGCTCTTGAAAAAAAAGGATAACTGTACTTTAAGGACTATTATATTATTATTTCATGCTCGTTATTTATTGCTATTTATTTATTATTTTATGCATTTGCACAGTTCATTGTTCACAGTTTACAGTTCCTGACGTTTACACTTCACAGTTACTGTTCCATAACTGTTTATATGTTACTGTTTATAAGTATGCCTGCAGCGAAAGAATCTCAGGGTTCTATGTGCTGACACATATGTACTCTGATAATATTTTTTTTTACTTTAAACTTACCTTGACTTCCACTCCAAATAAGAGAGAAACTGTAGATGCTGGAAATTTAAGCAAAAGTCCTGATGAAGGGTCTCGGTATGAAATGTCAGCTGTACCCTTTTGCATTCCTGCCTCTGGTGGAGGAACTCAGCAGGCGAGGCAGGATTTATGGGAAAAATATGTCCAATAAACATTTTGAGCTGAGACCCTTTGGCAGCCTAAAATACCACCTGCACTTTTTTCCACAGATGTTGCCTGGCCTGCTTATCTCCTCCAGCAGTTTGTGTGTTTTCCATGATGTCAAACCTATCAATTTCTAACTCTGCTAATGTCTAACTTTGTAACTCTGCTACAAGATTGTTGACATTATTTATTCAGTGTTAGCATTCAAAGATAAACACATTCAGTTCTGTATTCACTCTCCTTTTCAGTTTTAATCCCACATTACCATCCGTCTGGTCGACGATCACATCTGCAGCATGCTACGACCCCGGACCCCTCTACAATTTGGCTGCCAACACAACTGGTCGAAGATGATGCAATAGCCACAGCTCTACACATCGGCATTAGACTGCTGAAGAAGAGGGATGCTTGTGTGAGAATTCTGTTCTTGGACTACAGGTCAGCAATCAACACCATAAATCCCTCAGGGTCGACAAGAAGCTCAGAGACCTCAGCTTTCACCTTGTCTTGTGTAGCTGGATCCTGGACTTCCTGTCAGATTGCCGGCAAGTGGCAACATGGGCTCTCTTACCTCTGCCCCTCTGATCCTCAACACAGATGCCCCTCAGGGCTGTGTACTAATTCCCTCCTTTACACTCTGTGTACCCACGACTGTGGCGCCACCCACAGCTCCAATCTGCTAAATAAATTTGCCAACGACACTACAATGATTGGCCAAATCTGAAATAATGAGGCAGCCTACAGAGAAGAAGTCATCACCCTGATACAGTGCGGTCAAGAAAGCAATCTCTCCCTCAATGTCGTAAAAACAAAGGAGCTGGTTTTTGGATTACATGGGGAATGGAGACAGGCTAACCCCTATTGATACCAGTGGATCTGGGGCTGAGTGGGTGAATAGCTTTAAGTTCCTCAGCATAAACATCACTGAGGATCTCACGTACAGACTGACGACTGTGTGGTGAAAAAGGCACAACAGCATCTCTTTCACCTTAGACAGTTGAAGAAGATTGGTATGGACCCCCAAAATTCTAAGAACTTGAGAGCATCCTGACTGGCTGCATCACTGCCTGGCATGGGAACTGTACTTCCCTCAATCGCAGGGCTCTGCAGTGAGTGGTTCGGACAGTCCAGTGCATCTGTAGATGTGAACTTACAACTATTCAGGACATTTACAAACAGATGTGTAAAAAACACCTGAAGGATCATTGGGGACCCAAGGCACCCAGACACAACCTGTTCCAGCTGCTACCATCTGGGTAACTGTACTGCAGCATAAAAGCCAGTACCAACAGGTTCCAGGACAACTTCTTCCACCAGGCCAGCAAACTGCTTAATTAATGCTGACACATTTCTATGTTATATTGACTATCCTGTTGTACATAATATTTAATTTAGATTACTATAAATAGCATGTTGCACATTTAGATGTGGATATAACATAAAGATTTTTTTCTCCTTAGGTATATGAAGGATGTAAGTAATAAAGTCAATTCAATTCTGTTAATGTTCAGAATCAGAATGGGAATCAGATTTATTATCACTGGTATGTGATGTGAAATTTGTTAACTTAGTAGCAGGAGTTCAATGCAATACACAATATAGCAGAAAAATGAAATAATAATAATAATAATAATAATAAATCAATTACAGTATACATATATTGAATAGATTAAAAATAGAGCAAAAACAGAAATACTCTATACAAAAAGAAGTGAGGTAGTGTCCAAGGGTTCAACATCCATTTAGGAATCATATGGCAGATGGGAAGAAGCTGTTCCTGAATCGCTGAATGTGTGCCATCAGGCTTCTGTACCTCCCACCTGATGATAACAGTGATAAAAGGACATGCAGTGGGTGCTGGAGATTCTTAATAATGGACACTGCCTTTCTGAGACATCGCTCCCTGACGATGTCCTGGGTACTTTGTAGGCTAGTACCCACGATAGAGCTGACTATGTTTACAACCCTCTGCTGCTTGTTTGGTCCTGTGCAGTAGCCCCCATCCGCCCCCCCCCAAATCACATTATCTTGTGATAATGTGACCACAGAAAACTATTTCCAGGGAAGGTGGAGACAATAAATTGGGAATAGGCGTAGGATCAGTGCCAATGGTGTTTGATGGTCAGCATGTACTGAGTGGGGGAAAGAGCCTGTTTCTGTGTTGTATGACTCTGCAATACTATTTCCCTCCTCTCTCACCTCCACTCTCTTTCAGTTTCCCACTCTCCCCATCACCACCTCAACACCTAATGCCTCATGTCTCACCCTGTGATATGTCATCACATGTTACCTATGTCTGTGATGTGAAACCCACCTGTTCTCAGTCTGTTTGCATCTGCTGGCAAAACAGGAGAACAGAGCAGGGCAGAATTAACCAGAGGGATTTTCCCATTAGAGTAATACTGGCCAGAGAAGCAAGAATGAGATTTATAAAGTTTTGCAGGAAAATAGAATATGCAGCCCCAGAAACTGCATGGCATCTCACCCTCCCTCACTCTCTACCACATCACCACCATATTCCAGGAACTTCTGTCACTTCTCTCGGTGGGTGAATTTGCATCTGTGGCTTTCAACACATGATATCTGCGTGAGTGAAATGAACAGCCCTTTGTTCTCAAGTCTGTGTGTTTCCTGTTGTGAATGTGGTGTCAGAAAGAGACAGGATTAAAACATGCAGTATTATTATTTGAAATTCAGCAGCTGCAGCGTTAGATTAAATTATTCAGGGGGAATCGGTAAAAACAGGTCACTTGGAAAAAAAGCTTCTCTTTAAATATACCCAATGACTTTGCTTCCACCACCATCTGTGGGAATGAATTTCAATGACCGCTCTCTGCCTAAAGAAATTCCTCTTCATCTCTAATCTAAATGGATGTCCATGTATTCTGAGGCTATGACCATCAGTCCTCGACTTAACCACTATAGAAAATATTCTGTCAGCGTCCACTGTATCCAGGGCTTTCAGTATCCAATAGGTTTCAATTAAATCATCCTTATTATTGTAAGCTCCAGCAAAGAACCTACACAGAACCATCAAATATTCTACATACATTAACCCTTTCATTTCCAGGATCATTCCAGTGAACATCCTCTGGACATTCTCCAATACCAGCACAACCTTTCTTGGAAAAGGGACGCAGAACTACTCAACACTCCAAAGGCAGTCTGACACCTGCCTTACAAAGCCGCAGCATTCCATCCTTGCTGTTATATTTCCAGTCCTCCCAAAATGAATTCTAACATCACGTTTGCCTTCCTGACAACCGACTCAGCCTGCAGGTTAACCTCTGGGAATCCTGCAGGAGGACTCCTAAATCCCTTTGAACCTCTGATTTCTGAATTTTCTCCCCATTTAAAAAATATTCTACACCTTTATTCCTTCTACCAAATCACATGATCATACATTGGATTCTATCTGCTAGACTTTGCACTGTCTTCTGACCTATATATCCTTCTGCTGGCAAGCTGCTTCCTCAACAATACATCTCCTCTACATATCTTTGTATCATCCACAAAACCATCAATTCTGTCATCCATCATACAATATTATGTCAACATTGACATACGGTATTATGTGAAGCGATCCCAACACCAGCCAGGGTGAAACACAACTAGTCACTGGCAGTCATTCAGAAAAGGGCCCCTTTATTCCTACTCTCAGCTTCCTGTCAGTCTGACATTCTTCCATTCATGCTGGTATCTTTCCTGTAATACCCTGGGCTGTTAACTTGTTAAGCAGCCTCTTGTGCAGCACCTTGTCAAGTGCCTTCTGAAAATCCAAGTAAACAACAACTGCCTTCTACCCTGCCTGACATTTCCTCAGAGATTTTCAACACTTGTCAGGCAAGAAAACCTTGCTGACTATGGCCTAATTTATCATGTGCCTCATAGTACACCAAACTTTATTTTTAATACTGGATATCTTAGCCACTGCTGAAGTCAAACTAACTAGCTTATAATTTACTGCCTTTTGCCTCCCACCCTTCTTAAAGAATGCAGTGACATTTGCAATTTTCCTTTCCTATGAAACCATTCCAGATTCTAGTGATTGTTTAAAGATCACTACCAATGCCTCTGCAAACTTTTCAGCTGCCTCTTTCAGAACCCTAGGGTGAAGCCCACTAGTCCATGTCAAATTAACTTTCATATTTCATATTTTCTGCTTATTGATTTTTATTGGTGTGTAGAGGTGGAGGGGTCTCGGGAAATCGTTGTAGAGCAGAGGGTCTTGGTGGACAGCATGGGAGGCCTTCAATTCAGCATAGAGCGGGTGGAGGAGGTGGAATGAGACAACAAAAATATCTCTGCAAGATCAGAGGAAATTAATCCTTCTCCCATTCCCAAGACCACTGCCTCATTATTTGTCTCTGGTATTATTTAGTTATTTTGTAAATTATAGTAATGTTAATACCTTGCACTTTACTGCCAGGTCAAAGCAATTTTCACAACATAGGTCAGTGATAATAAACCAGATTCTGTTTCCCAGCTCCATCTCTCACCACAGTCTTGTTTCCAACTGTTCTCAGTGTCGTCCTTTGGTTTTTCACATATGTTGTCTTTGCGTGTAACACGGACAGTCCACTGTTCACTCTCTGCTAGTTTCCTTTCACAAACCCTACATTGTATGTGGCACCAGAGATGGCTGGAATCTGGAGCAGCATACAGGTGTTCAGCAGGTCAGGCAGCACCTGCAGAGGGAAATGAACAGGCAATGTTCTGGGTCGAACCTATGCTCAACCTATGCTCAAATACATCCTCAGAATAAATCCAGCCCTGCAGTGTATCTGAGTCCATGTTCTCACACTGTACATAGGATTGTAATGGACAGAGAATGAGAGACAGACTGCAGGATTGATCCTGCCACACCAGCGCACTGTCAGATATGCACTTTGTGCAGGAACGTGGGATTAGATCAGACTGGCAACGTTGTAATTACAGATATCGTGGGCGAAATGGACTGTTCCTGTGAGTGGCATTAGTGTTTTGTACATAGAATGCATTACACAGACACCACAAACAAGAGAAAACCTGCAAAGGCTGGAAATCTGAGCAACACACACAGAATGCTGGAGGAACTCAGCAGGCCAGGCAGCATCAAGGGAAAAAAGAACACAGTCAACATTTTGGCCCGTAACACTTTGGCAGGACTGGAGAAAAAAGCTGAGAAGTAGATTTGAAAGGTTGCGGAAGGGGGAGAGAAGCACAAAGCGATAGTTAAAACGGAGGGGGAGGGATGAAGCAAAGAGCTGGAAAGTTGATTAGTGAAAGAGACGAAAGGCCACGGAAGAAAAAAAAAAGATTGTGGAGAGGAACACAAGAGGAAGGTGATGGATGTGCAATGAGATAACATGAGAGAGCAAAAAGGGGATGGGAAATGGAGGGGTTGGGGGGTTTACTGGAAGTTTGAGAAATTGATGTTCATGCCATCAGTGTAGAGGCTACTGAAACAGAATACAAGCCATTGTTCCTCCAACTGAAGTGTGGCCTTATCACGACAGTGGAAAATGCCATGGAAGGACTTAACAGAATGGGAATGGGAAGTGAAATTAAATTGGGTGGCCACTCGGAGATCCTGCTTGTTCTGGTGAACTGAGTGGAGATGCTCGGTGAAGTGGTCTCCCAAACTACGTCCTGTCTCATCGATATACAGGAGGCCACACCAGGAGTGCTGAACACAGCATATGACCCCAACAGACTTACAGTTGAAGTGTCGCCTCACCTGCAAGGACTGTTTGGGGCGCTGAATTGTAGTGGGAAGAAGTGTAGGGGCAGGTGTAACATTTGTTCTGCTTGCAAGGATAAGTGCTAAGAGGGAAATCAGTGGGGTGGGATGAATGGATAAAGGAGTTGCGATCCCTGTGGAAAGCAGAAAGTGGGGGTAGGGAAAGGTGCGCTTGGTGGTGGGATCCATTTGGAGGTGGCAGAGGTTTCGGAGAATTTTGTGCTGGACATGGAAGCTAGTGGTATGGTAGGTGAGGACATGTGGAACCCTATCCCTGGTAGGGTAGCAGGAGAATGGGATAAGTTCAGACATACGTGAAATGGAAGAGACTGGTTGAAGGCAGAGTTGATGGTGGAGGAAAGGAATCCTCTTTCTTTGAGAAAGAGAATCTCCTTCATTCCAGAATGAAAAGCCTCATCCTGAGAGCAGAACTGGTGGAGACGGAGCAATTGAGAGTGAAGGAGACTCGAGATTCAAATGAATTAAGCAACGGGTTGAATTGCAAAGTTCTGGTACAGGTTAATTTGAAGATGGTTTCTTTCAGACCTCAGAGCAGATTAAGGTGATAGAGCACAACATTTACACGACAACTTAGGTCCTGTGCTAGTTAAAAATGTCGTGTCCAGGGCCTATGATCGGCTGAGGTGACTGAACCTGATGACTGGATGACAATTTAAGTGCCATGCTGAATTGGAAAGGTTAGGTACAGGCTGTATAGAGGTGGCAGAGGTTTGGATGATGATTTCACTGCCAGGCCAGATTGAAAAGGTCAAGGGCCTGAGGCAAGGAACAGACTTGTTCAGCTTGTTGCTCCATGACACTGACTCGGCTCTGTGCTGAACTGAGGGTCTGGTAATGGACTCTTCGTGGACGTCAGGTCAGAATGCTATTTGCTTGTGTTTATTGTTTATATGATTTGTGAGTTTCTTTGAACATTGGGTGTTCAATCATTTTCTCATAGGTTTTATTCGTGCTCTTTGTTTCAGGGCTGCCTCTTAGGAGACAAATCTCAAGGATGTACAACACATTTTGATATTAAATGTTCTTTGAACTTTATTTTCAGACCATTCTCTCTAAACTCAAATGACTGCTGTACATGAAAATCACAGCACCTGAGCGGTTTCCGATATATTCAAACCACCCCATCTGGCACCATCAATCATTGCATGTTCAAAGTCACTTCAATTACTTTCTTCCCCATTCTGATGTTTAGTCTGAACAAGTGAACCTATGAACCTTGTTTGCAAGTGTTTATGCAGCGAGCTGCTGCAAAATTATTTGCTGATTAGATATTTGCTTTAATGAACAGATGCAAACTCGTACCTAATAAAGTGGCCACTAAGTATGTGGAAAACAAGACACTGCAAGAATATTGTTTGAACATTATAAATGTGAAGAATGCAATATACTGTAGTATATTTCCTGGATATGTTTTGCGAATAAAGAATACATGTCAGATTTTAGAAAAATCTACCTGGGTTGAATTTGCGATGAATAGAGGCACTGAGGTGTTCTTTCAAATGAAACTCTATAAAGTGAGTGTGAAGCTGCAGCAAGCAATCAGAAAGGTAAATGGCATAGGCACGTGTATCCGACTGCATGGAAGGCCAACAAAAGTGTCTTTTCAGGTGAGCCAAGGTCCGATCACTCCCGGGGTGGCAGGCGAACCGAGACGTGTGCCCCCATTGAAGAACCTTGGATCTGATGGAAAAGGGCGCATACAGGCGACCGTCGTGTTCATTGCCGGGGTCAGGGTCGTCTCGTTGGGCTTCCTTTACTTTGGACTAGCTCTCCCAAATGAGGGTTGCCACCACGCAGTATGATGGGAGAATTGTCTCTGGGCAGGAAGTGTCCACTTTGGGGTCGTATTGGTGAGAGAGCGCGTCCGGCTACCCGTTCTGGACCCTGGATGGTATGTGAGGGAAAACTAGAACCGTACAAAAAATAATGCTCGACGGGCCTGGCGGGAGTTTAAATGTTTGGCGGTCTGAATATAACTCAGTTTCTTTTGATCAGTCCACACAACATACGGGTGTTCCGCCACCTGCAGCCAGTGCCTCTCTTTTTCCAGTGCTGTTTGACTGCTAGTAGTTCCAGATTCCCCACGTCGTAATTCTGTCCGACGGGGGACAGTCGGCGAGACAAGAAGGCACAGGGATGAAGCGTTTTGTCCAAACTTGACAGGACTGCGACTACGCCGGAGTCAGAGGCGTCCACCTCAATAATGAATTAGCGGGACGGTTCAGGGTGGGAGTGATTATGAAACGCCTCTTCACGCCAGTGAATGCCGAGTCAGCTGCGGATCCCAACAAAAGGGTATGGTAGGCGAGATAAATCAGTTAAGGAGGGGCGCAACTCGACTGTAATCCCTGATAAGTCGACAGTCGAAGTTCGCAATCCACAGGAACCGCTGAAATTGCTTGCGGGTCGTGGGCTTAGGCCATTCTTCCACTGCCCGGATCTTCTGGGGATCTGCTCTCACCTGCCCGCTCTCAATGATATAGCCCAGGAAGCTGACCAAAGGAGCATGGATCTGGCATTTTTCCGCCTTCACAAATAATGGGTTTTCCTACAGTCTCTGGAGGACTAGACGGACATGGTGAATGTGCTCCTGGGGACAGCTAGAAAATATTAATATATCATCGAGGTAAACGAATACGAAGCGATTGATAAATACACTCATCACATCATTGATTAGGGCTTGAAAAACGGCGGGAGCATTGGTGAGGCCAAACAGTATGACCAAGTATTCGAAGTGGCCCAGTGGGGTATCAAAGTCCGTCTTCCACTCATCTCCCTCCCTCACCCTGACTAGATGGTATGCATAACGAATGTCCAACTTCGAGAATACGGTGGCTCCGTGAAGTGGTTCAAATGCCGAATTTATAAGGGGTAGTGGGTACTTATTTTCAACTGTTATATTGCTTAGTCCTCGGTAATCAATACAAGGACAAAACGGCCCATTATTTCCTACCGGCGCCTACCAAGGAGGATGAAGGTCTAATAATGCCCGCTGCGAGAGAGTCGCTAATGTATTTTTTCATGGCCTCCCTCTCCCGTCGGAATGAGTTAAAGAGGCGAATGGTGGTTAGCGGGGCCCCGGGGAAAAGGTCGATGGCACAATCATACGGGTGGTGCGGAGGCAGTGGAAGAGCCAGTTGTTTACTGAATACCTGTCCCAGGTCATGGTATTCTGTGGGGTCTCTGGACAAGTCGAGGGGTTCTATGACAGGTGGGGTCGCGGTAGTCTCCCTGGGAGATGGGGCCGACCGTGGCAAAACGGGCTCCAGCTGGCTATCCTCCCGGTAGACCAGTCAATGTGGGGGTTGTGGTGCTTCAACTATGGGTATTCTAGACATACAGGGGATTGAAGCGAATGAATAAGCATGAGTCGTACCTCCTCCCGATGGTTTCCGGATAGAATAAAGGTCAGGGGCCCCATACAGTGGGTCAGCCGAGCAAGCAGTTTTCCGTCCAGAGCCCGGGCCTCCAGAAGGTAATTTAACGGCTCCCGAGGTATCTCGGCCTGCGGGGCTATATCTTTGTCCAGCAGATTGCCCTCGGCACCGGAATCCACCAAGGCGGATAGAGGCAGAGTCTGTTGTTGATGATTCACGATAGCCCGGATCGGCATCCATGTCTGGGGAACTGAATGGAGTGTCGTCTGACTCACCAGAACAATAGGAGCGGGAGCTCTGTGAGGAACGGAAGGGAGAGAAAGGTTAGGGCTGGTTGAAGAATGTAAGGTGGGCCGTGGAATGGCCGGAGGAACGGGGTGATCGTTCTTTTATGTCAGATACTCTCGAAGTCCATTATCTAGCCCGTTGGCTACAGAGACCAAGGAGACCGAGCAGTCCGCGTCATTCCTTGCCGCTAATTAATCTTTTATCTTGTCAGAGATACCCCGTCGAAACACTTCCCGTAGTGCCTCATCATTCCATCCCGAGTCGGCCGCTAGGGTTCGGACACAGGCGCAGAGACAGAGTATTTTGCTACGCTTTGCAAGTCTTGACAAAGAGTCAGTGGGCGCTTAGTGACGTCCTTACCGCGAATGGGCTGTTCAAAAAAATTCCCCATTTCGGAGGAGAAGGAGGGACAGACCTTTGGTCGGTTGTCTCAGATCGCAGTGGCCATTTCTAAAGCATCCCCTCATAACATCCCCATGATGTATGCAATTATTAATCTGTCCAAGTTGCATGTACGTGGCCGTTGCTCAAAAACCGGTGAACATTATAGCAAAAAGGCTCTGGAGTTCCCTAGGTCCCCAGCGTAGGGTTTCGAGTCGGGTACTACGGCACTGGAGGTGAAGGTATTGCCGACCCAAGGGGCGAAGCCGTCCCAGGCTGTGCGGTTTGGTCAGACTGGGTTCGTGGAAGGGACGGAACAAGGGGAGCGGTTACTCGCTCAACCTGCTCACTGACCTTCTTTACGTCGTCGGACAAGGCGCGAAGACTTTTCATGATTTCCCCGGCCTGTTGCACGAACCCAAGTGTAGGGCACAGGCGCGGAGAAAACCTTGGGAGTCGTTAACACTGTAGCATGCGTGGAATCGGTATCCAAGAGAGTCTTTACGCGCAGATCAGGTTCACGTTGAAAATCCAGGAAACGGTGCAGAACTTAGAACTGACAGTCCTAAATAGCCATAAAACGAGGTTACTCATACAAGAGTCGCCCAACGAACTGGCAGTTCCTTGTGATTCCAGTGTTTTTATCCTGCATTTACTGGGAAGCAGGTGTGTATAATTAGTGGAACTGGGAGTGATAGGAAATCAAACGAGGGGATTGAAGCCCAATTACTGAGGTAATAGCAAGTTGGGGCGTTGCCCGACGGGACCAGGACAAGCGAAGAAACATGGGGTCTCCACTGACATAATCGGGGGGATATAGAGACTGTCTTCTTAATATCAATGGTATTGTACTGTGTAACTTTAAAATGTGTGTTTCACATAGACTTGAGTATTAATTGCATCAATAGTGAAGTTTCAGTCACTTTGTGTGTGTGGGTGTGTTGTGTTCGTGTGTTATGGTTTTCGGGAAGGAGAGGAGAGGAGTTTCGAAGGAAGAGGAGTGGTGGGACGACGAACTTGGTGTAGTAACTTAATAGTGAGGAAGGGGGTTGTGGTTTCGAAAGTTCCTGAAACAAAACAGCGCCTGACATGGATAAGACAAGGAGTGAAGCAACAGTACGGAAAGCGGGATTATGGGGCGGGGATGGGAGGGACAGGATTGTGAGACTGAGAAGGTGATTTACTGAACAATGGGAAAGCGACAGGTCTTTCTCAAATTTTCCCCTGGCCATTATAACATGGGCGGCTACAAGTTGAGGAATTGGACGAGGAGATAGGGGCAGCGGTCAGGGATGATGAGATGCAGAATTAAGTGTCGCAACAAAGGGGAAAAGGAGCAACTGACTCAATGGCAGGGGGAAGTGGTGGGTGGAGAAGCGAATGTTCGCATCAGAAAATATTCATCACAAGGACGAGATGGATAACGGGAGGGAGGTCAAGGGGACAGGAAAGGGAGGGCTTCAGGATTGATGGGACGGCGAGAGGAGTAACTTACTGAATGACAGAGGGAGACGCAGTGGGAGGGGAGGCGGAAACTGGTAGGGCAATATGACAGCCAACCAGCACAAGATGTACAATACCGCGGTCCTTCAGTAGGAGCGGGGGGGGGGGGGGGGGCGGGGGTGATATACGGGTGATAGGACTAAGGGCGTGGGTATCAAAGTGGATTGAGGGACGGTTTAGAAAATGTAGTGTTGAGGATTTTGGAGGGGATTCAGGGGTGTTTAGACGTCCCGTTACGTGGAGTATTAGAGGGAATATTGGCGACTGAAGGACATTACTCTGAATATTAAAGGGTTTCCAAGGGGCTATGGAGGTGTATGTGCCAGTCCCCTCCCTCCCCATTTCTGTCTCCACTCCTACCCCTGCGTTCCTCCCCGTCTCCATACCACACGCTCTCCTACGCCTCTCTCTGTTGCCGATGTGCTTCCACTTCTCTACAACCCTTCTCGTCTGCTGAACAACTTCAATCCGCTCCTCCTCTCCACGTCTCGGTGACCTCCAATACAAAGGTTAATTTCGTGTATGTGTGCGTGATGGGCAGTGAGGGAATGTTTTCTTCTACCCATTTTTAAGCTGACCGCATTGAGAGTCCCTCCTGCAAACCTTTTCAACTCGAATTCCTAGCTGATATATCTCACTCAATACCATGTCTCCGTCTCTGGGCCCGGGAAGCTGATATTGAATGATGTGGAGAGACTTTCAATCTGTGTTTTAGACGTATGTGATGTAACGGTGCAGATGGAAATTCACTCCGTGTTTAACAACGGTGTTCCGTTCCCCATCGCTTTTCTACTCGGGGACTTAGTGGAGTCACATCAGTTTCGTCGCATTTAGTTCTGTCCGTGGAGTCAAGGAAAGCGCGCTCGCGACGGGGGCAAGGAGAGCGCGTGAGGAGGGAGGGCAAGGAAAGCGCGCGAGGGTGGGACGGCAAGGAAAGCGCGCGAGGGTGGGACGGCAAGGAAAGCGCGCAGGAGAGATGATGTACATCTCGCAAGGGGGACGGAGGTAAGGTGGGCGCGCGAAGGGCTCCGGACGTGCGGAGCGAGAAGTGCGCTGGGTTGACGTGGATTGGGGTATGAGATGCTTCCAACCAGACACTGTGAGACCCACGTCCCCAAGTCTGGAGGTGAGACGCTGTTGTGCCAGTGTGAAGAGCTCTGGACCAATTTTAGTACACTGGATGCTGGGGACAGCAGTAACCGCAGTTCACTGTTTCCCCTCAAAGAGTCATACCTGATACCAAGACAGTAAATAACAGCGTTTATTTCTTTCATCTTTACGACTGTCAATTTAACAACTGTAACTGCTAACTCCCCATTCACTCACAGTCACACACAATTAACTGACCTTCCACTACAAGAGACAAATTGAATAATCAGCCCCATTTCTCACCGTCACTCTGCATGAGGGAAACCGATGATTATAAAATCACGTATCAAGGCAGTGCCCGAGATCGCTACAGATCTAGGGTCACTACCAAGGAATTTGTCAATTTTAGACTATTATATTGATCAGACTGAAGTACGCACAGTCCTCAGCAAAGTGAGCCAAAGGATTCTCTTTCGGAATAATGCCACCTCAGGACACCAGTGTCCCAGGCTGATCCCACCCAAGGACTCTTTGTGTCTGTGTAATTCACCAGCACTTCACTTTGGAGGGAGTGGGTACTCGGACCCGGGCATTCTGCGTAAGCAGCAGTGCTGGCCCGAGGTGGAATTCCCTATATGTTGAACTATGACTGGCGTCAGAGGGCGCTCGGCTGCAACCGGGGTCCGTGAAAACTGTTCGAAATTACACCTGGAGTACGGCCATTAAACGGAAGGGCAAAAAAAAAAAAATCATCAAAACGACCTATCCTCTGAGCAGGGATTTTCATCCATTCACATATTCACAGGGACAGTGTCAGTCCGGGTCTGGTTTCCTGCAGAGATCGAAGTTCCTTTTCACCGGTCCGACTGAAATCATTGTTCTCCAGCCTGAAACAGATGGAATAACAAAGAGGACATAAGCAGATTATACAACAGTGATAGCAACTGGGGACTGGGGTTAATATTTCAACAACACTCACAGACAAATATCACCAGAAACCCGCGGATCCGCTGATAGTTTATCACATTGAAAACTAACAAACCCTCACCGGATCCGCTGAAGATTTGGGAACGACAGAATGAGGTGGCGGAGAGCGGGGACAGATCCATCTGTGAGCGAGTTTAATGTCACGTCCAGCTCCGTCAGTGATGAGTTTGTACTGAGAGCGGAGGCGAGATCCTCGGCACCAGAATCTGTGAGACCGACGTCGTTTAGCCTGGGGATGAGCGAGAATGAGGGTGAAAAACATAGAGAGACAGGAGATGGCACGAATTCCGAGTGTCTATCAGTAACACAATTATTGATCAGATTATTAATCAGTGTCAGACACACGATGAATGTAAACTCAATCTCCCACAGTCTGGTACTTACCACAGTGTTTGTATTTTACACTCCTGGTTCTTCAAAGCCGCAGACACCAGTTTCACACCCGAATCTCCCAAGCTATTCGACCCAAGTCTAAAGACAAACAGACAAATTAGTGAACAAAGTGATTCAAACCGTTGGTCTGATCAAGCCTCTCTCACTCGGATATTCCTGGAAAAATTAAACCCGTCAGTAAACAAATAATCGGATTTCCATCACTGTCAATGTTCCTCTCTGCCCAGCTTCGGGGTATTCAGCCAATGTCAGTAATTTAGTCTGTCGCTTTGACCCTGTACACGCCGATGGGATGATCGATTGGACAGAAAGAAGGGAGTGTGGAAGAGAGATCCCTCAAGCGGGAAGGGGGATGGGGATGTGCGACTCTACTGCATGAAGGGGCATGAACAAGTAAGATCGGACAGGAGGAAAGGGGATATGAATAAGAGATCCCACAGGAGGAGAGCAATGAGAAAAGAAGATCCCATAAGAGGAGGGACTGCCGAACTAGATCGCATGGGAGGGCTTGTCTGAACTGAAGCCCACAAGCGGAAGAAGAGATGCCTACATCTCCCCCTTCTGAGTATATGTAGTAAGCAAAGTCACACCCGTGGAGTGATGGCGATCGTCACACCGGAGGAAAGGAAGGGAGAGGACAATCTTACTGATGTATTTCTCTTCCTCTCACTGAGACAGTCCCCTGACACTCTATTGTCCCTCGTCGGGAAGTGAGTGTGATGTCCCGTCACATCTGCTGCAGTCAGTGTCCTTCTGGGTGTCAGTAACATTGAGAAGACCATTGTGAATATTCTAGTCACAGGCAGCGAAAAAAGTCCGTTCCTCTGTTTTAACCCCATTAAACCAATGGCTGCTGTTCACGAATCTGATGAAGAGTCCAAAATCCCTTTATAAAGATCAAGGAACCCTTCCATCCTTGGGAAATTACTGACCGAAGCCCCCGTCATTTTTCACAACTCTTCACAATCTGATTTACTACAGTTTTACCCATATCCCTTCACATTAATACATCACAATGAAACAGTTTTACATTTCAGAGTGAGAGATAAATCAGGTTACCCCAACTCCCGGCACTTGTGCAGCCGGGGTCCTAGCCGCTGGATTCCTTCACACTGAATGCGGCAGTTCCACAGGTCCAGGTGTTTTATTATATCACAGAGTCCGATCACATGAGATAGGACAGAGCAGTCAATCGGGGTCAGTGGCAATCCACGGAATGAAAGTGTTTCCATAGACCCCAGTGTTTCTGTGGCCAGTCCACGATTCTGCGACTCAAACAGGTAGTGCAATGCGTTCAGGTGGGTCTTTCTATCAACTTCACCCCCAGTGTTTTCAATCTGGCGTTTAACCTCTTCCTTCACCCAGTCAATCACCTGGCAGGTTGTTTCATGAGGAAATGGACCCAGAAACTCCTCCAGGCCCCGAACTGTCATTGGGTTCGATAGACCAGCGACAAAACGTAGAAATACCTCAAATCGGCCATCTGTCGCGTTCCGGGCTTCAGTGAGGAATTTCAGGATATCCCCAGGATGTGGAGTCAGGAATTGGGCGACTGCAGCTACATACTCTTGGATGGTGAGGTGTGGGAATGTGTACACCACACACCGGGCAGAATCCTCTCTCTCCAAAAGCTCCATCAGGAACCCGGACAGGAACTGGGAATGCTGCAGACTGTTCATATTCAAATCGGTGTCTGTAAACACAATCTTCCTCTCGGACACTCCCATGCAGGCCATCTGACCAACCCTGAGAAACACATCACGGGGTCTCTCAGTCTCACGGCCGTGGTTTTTCAGGATGTTGTAAATATAGTAGGAGTACAGTTGGGTGATGGTCTTGGGAACTCGCTGCGGATCCCTGTCTCTTTGTGTGAAGAACGGGCCCAGTGCCAGTGCGAGGATCCAGCAGTAGGATGGGTTGTAGCTCATAGTGTACAAGATCTCGTTCTCCTCCACGTGTTTGAAAATAGCTGCTGCCACTGTCTGATCTTCAAAATACCTGAAGAAGTATTCCTTCCGTTCCTCACCAACAAATCCCAGGATTTCAGCCCAGACACTGATCTCCGCCTTTTCCAACAAATGTAATGCAGTGGGGCGGGTGGTCACCAGCACTGAACACCCTGGGAGCAGTTTGCCCTGGATTAAACTGTACACAATGTCGGACACTTCACACCACCACTCGGGATCTGGGCACTGGTGCTTGGGTTCGGTAACTCTTCGACTGTCAGCAAAATCGATTTTGTGCTTGAATTCATCCAAACCATCGAATATAAACAGCAATTCCTTTGGGTTCTTCCAGACTTTTCTCAGTAATTTCCCAAGGTAAGGATACTGATCCAAAATTAGATCCCTCAAGTTTATTCTACCGTTAATGGTGTTTAGGTCTCGGAATCTGAAACTGAAGACAAACTGGAATTGTTGGTATATTTTCCCTGTGGCCCAGTCATATACAATCTTTTGAACCATTGTTGTTTTCCCGATCCCTGGGACTCCGGCCACTGCCGCCGAGCATCCGGAACTCGGTCGTGTGAAGAATCTCTTTATTCGGCCCCAAAAGTCTCGTGAGTGCCTGTTCCGAAACAGACAATCAATTCGTATTTTCTCCAGCTCCCTCCGGAGATGTTTCTGTCTCCATTCCTCGTGGTCTCTGCCTCTTGACAGCAGCTCATGTTCCATCAGTCTCCGATCTCGAACAGTGGAAATGACCGTGAGCTCAGCGTATCGATCAACCAGCTGGAAAACCTTCACCTTCTCCCTCATCAGGATCGTGTTCACTCTCAGTGTTTCAGTCTGCTTCCGTAGGTTCTCCTTATGTTTCTGTTGAACATCTTATGTAATAAGAACAAAAAGAAAAGTGAATTTCTGTTCTGATACAGAGAATACAAACACATTTTCTATCAGAAAAATAACATGCAGAAGTTCAAACAGTGTTTGAGTTTAGGTTGGATGCTCCAACATATCGAGCTGAAAATGCAGACTGAAGCAAAATCATTTCAAGCATCCCAATACCCGTGCACTTTGGGTTTGACGACTTTCGAAGAGCTTACATTTGTACCTTTGATAATAACTTGAAGCTTCCACGAAGCTCCAGGAAACACGCTGGCAACACGGAGTTCCAGATAGGTCACCTGCTCCCTCACTACCATCGAGTGCCCTAAACAGTTCGTCCAGCTGAAGCGACAATTCACCCGCGAGTCTGTTTTGCTGTGTTACTGTGTTCGGTGCTCCTATTGTGGCCTCCTGTATATAGGACCGATATAGTTTGGCAGACACCTCACCGAGCGCCTACGCTGTCTCCGCCAGCACAAGCGGGATAGTTCAGTGTCCACCCATTTTCAATCCATTGCCCATTCTCTATCCGATATATCTATCCGTGTCCTCCTGCACTTTCGTGGGAACAACACCTTATATTCTGCACACTGTACAGATTGGATGGGTTGCACCTGAACTCGAGGGGGAGCAATATCCTGACTGGTAGGTTTGCTAGCATGGTTCGGGAGGATTTAAACTAATTTACAAGTGGGATGGGACCCGGAGCGATAGAGCAGTGAAAGAAGTGCATGGAGTAAAGACAGATCTAACATATAGAGAGGAAAGAGCAGTAGAATAAAGGGTATAAAGGAAGTAAGGTAGAAGGGCTAAAGTGTGTGTAGTTCAATGCAAGAATCATCAGGAACGAAGTTGATGAACTGGGAGATTGGATACATACATGGAATTATGATGTAGTGGCCTTGACGGAGACTTGGCTGGCACCAGGGCAGGAATAGATTATCAATATTCCTGGATTTCAGTGCTTTAAAAGGGACGGGGGGTGGAGGTGGCATTACTGGTCAGGGATACGATTACAGCTACAGAAAGGGTGGGTAATGTAGCAGGATCCTCTTTTGAGTCAGTATGGGTGGAAGTCAGGTTCAGGAAGGGAGCAGTTACTTTACTGGGAGTATTCTATAGGCCCCCTGGTAGCAGCAGAGATACCGAGGAGCAGATTGGAAGGCAGATTTTGGAAAGGTGCAAAAATAACAGGGTTGTTACCATGGGTGACTTTAACTTCCCAAATATTGATTGGCACTTGATTAGTTTCAAGGGTTTAGATGGGGCACAGTTTGTTAAATGTGTCCAGGATGGATTCCTGTCACAGTATGTTGAAAGGCCGACTAGGTGGAATGCCAGACTAGATCTAGTATTAGGTAACGAACCGGGTCAGGTCAAAGATCTGTCAGTGGGTGAGCATCTGGGGGACAGTGATCACAGCTCCTTGGCCTTTAACATTATCATTGAAAAGGATAGAATCAGAGAGGACAGATAATTTTTTAATTGGCGAAGGGCAAATTATGAGGCTATAAGGCTAGAACTTGCGGGTATGGATTGGGATGATGTTTTTTCAGGGAAATGTACTATGGATATGTGGTCTATGTTTAAGGATCTCTTGCCGGATGTTCGGGATAAATTTGACCCCGTGAGGAAGATAAGGAATGGTAGTATGAAGGAACCATGGGTGACGAGTGAAGGGGAAAATCTAGTCAGGTGGAAGAAGGCAGCATACATGAGGTTTAGGAAGCAAGGATCAGATGTGTCTATTGAGGAATATAGGGTAGCAAGAAAGGAGCTTAAGAAGGGGCTGAGAAGAGCAAGAAGGGGGCATGAGAAGGCCCTGGCGAGTAAGGTATACCCCAAGGCATTCTTCAATTATGTGAAGAACAAAAGGCTGACAGGAGTGAAGGTAGGACCGATTAGAGATAAAAGTGGGAAGATGTGCCTGAAGGATGTGGAAGTGAGCGAGGTCCTCAATGAATACTTCTCTTCGGTATTCACCACTGAGAGGGAACTTGATGACGGTGAGGACAATATGAGTGAGATTGATGTTCTGGAGCATGTTGATATTAATGGAGAGGAAGTGTTGGAGTTGTTCAAATACATTAGGACGGATAAGACCCCAGGGCCTGACGGAATATTCCATAGGTTGCTCCACAAGGCAAGGGAAGAGATTGCTGAACCTCTGGCTAGGATCTTTATGTCATCGTTGTCCACGGGAATAGTACCGGAGGATTGGAGGGAGGCGAATGTTGCCCCCTTGTTCAAAAATTTAGTAGGGATAGTCCAGATAATTATCGCCCAGTGAGCCTTACGTCCTGTGGTGGGAAAGCTGTTGGAAAAGATTCTTAGAGATGGGATCTATGGGCATTTAAAGAATCATGGTCTGATCAGCGACAGTCAGCATTGCTTTGTGAAAGGCAGATTGTGTCTAACAAGCCTGATAAAATTCTTTGAGAAGGTGACCAGGCATATAGATGAGGGTAGTGCAGTGGATGTGATCTACATGGACTTTAGTAAGGCATTTGACAAGGTTCCACATGATAGGCTTAATCAGAAAGTCAGAAGGTATGGGATCCAGGGAAGTTTGGCCAGGTGGATTCAGAATTGGCTTGCCTGCAGAAGGCAGAGTGTCGTGGTGGAGGGAGTACATTGAAATTGGATGGTTGTTACTAGTGGTGTCTCACAAGGATCTGCTCTGGGACCTCTACTTTTTGTGATTTTTTTTTAACGACCTGGGTGAGGGGGTAGAAGGGTGGGTTGGCAAGTTTGCAGACGACACAAAGGTTGGTGGTGTTGTAGGTAGTGTGGAGGACTGTCGAAGATTTCAGAGAGACATTGATAGGATGCAGAAGTGGGCTGAGAAGTGGCAGATGGATTTCAACCCGGAGAAGTGTGAGGTGATACACTTTGGAAGGACAAACTCCAAGGCGGAGTACAAAGTAAATGGCAGTATATTTGGTAGTCTGGAGGAGCAGAGGGATGTGGGGATATATGTCTACATATCCCTGAAAGTTGTCTCACAGGTAGATAGAGTAGTTAAGAAAGCTTATGGGGTGTTAGCTTTCATACGTCGAGGGATAGAGTTTAAGAGACGCGATGTAATGATACCGCTCTATAAACTCTATTTAGGTCACACTTGGAGTACTGTGTCCAGTTCTGGTTTCCTCACTATAGGAAGGATGCGGAAGCATTGTAAAGGGTGCAGAGGAGATTTACCAGGATGTTACCTGGTTTAGAGAGTATGGATTATGATCAGCTGGGGTTTTACTGTTTGGAGAGAAGGAGGACGAAAGGAGACATGATAGAGGTGTACAAGACGTTAAGAGGAATAGACAGATTGGATAGCCAGCGCCTCTTCCCCAGGGCACCACTGCTCAGTACAAGAGGAGATGGCTTTAAGGTAAGGGGAGGGAAGTTCAAGGGGAAAATTAGAGGAAGGTTTTTCACTCAGAGAGTGGTTGGTGCGTGAAATACACTGCCTGATTCACTAGTGGAGGCAGATACACTAGTGAAATTTAAGAGACTACTAGACAGGTATATGGAGGAATTTAAGTTGGGGGGTTTATAGGCAGGGTTTGAGGGTCAGCACAACATTGTTGTCCAAAGGGCCTGTAATGTGTAAGGGCCTATTCTATTCCGTTTGGGAAACCTCCAACCTGATTGCACGAACATCGATTTTTCAAACCCGGTAATGCTCCTAACCGCCTCCTACTCTTCTTCCAAACCACTTTCCCCTCTCTCACCTCATCTCAGCAAATCAACTTCGCAGCTCTTTAGTTTATCACTCCTCCTCCAAGTATCACCTATCGCCTGGTGGTTCTCTCTCCCCTCCCCCTGCTTTCAAATGTACTCTTCAGCTCTATTTTTCACAAGTCCTGCTGAAGTATTTCGGCCCGAAACGTCGAATATATAGATGCTGCCTTGTCTGCTGAGTTCCTCCAGCAGTTTGTGAGTGTGTTGCTCCGATCTGCAAATTTTCTCTTGTTTGGATGTTACTGTCCTGGTTGCATGGGTGTCTGTGCATAGTTCGCTGAAAGTTTTATCTCTCGTATTCTGAAGGCGGCGTTCAGAACATCATTCAGCTCATTGAATACAGTATGTTGCAGTTGTAAGATTTTGGTCACGACTCACAGGGAGTCCCGCAGATTTGGTCACCCTGTTATTTTTTTTTCGTTGTGGCTATCCCTCGAGGTCGAGGATGATGGTCTTCGTTCCGTTTCCACAGAGCGAGGACGCCTGTGCGTGTATTTCTTTAAAATGTACTTCATGTTGGACTCCAAGAAGCACACGACATTTCACAAATCAGCCAACTGATCCCAATGGCATTGAAACCACGACGACTGCAACTGATGGAGCCTTTGAGTTCGAAGTAACTTCGTCCGCCTGTTCCACCATTGAGATCTAGGTTGGATTGTTCTTTGTCAGGGACCTCACCCTCGACCTTACCGCCACGGGTGACCCTACCATGAGGATCGCTCCAGACGGCATAGCTCTCGGGATCTCAGGACCACACCAGCTTCCTCACTGCGACAAGGTGACAATCTGAGGAGTAGCTTGCTACAGTAAATATGTTATTAAACTAGAAAGAGGGCAGAAAATATTTACCAAGATGTTGTCAAGGCTCGATAGGCTGACTAACAAGTAGAGATTATGTCTTATATTATACTATTCTATTTAACGTAGGAGATTGCGGGGTGATGGGATAGCAGAAAAAAAAATGTTAAGATGGACACAGGCCGGGTGCGCATCATCTTTTCCCCGGATACGTGGTGGTAAAAACGTGAGGGTGTACGGTAACGATTAGAGAAGAAAGACGCATCTGGGGCAGCTTCTTCACACGTACTTGGAATGAGCAATGAGCTGATAGATGTGGTGGATCAGATATGGATTTATCAATTTTCAAAAGCCAACTACATAGCACACGGACTGGAGATTTATAGAGGGTTAAGGGCTAAACGCGGGCAGATGGTACCAGCTCGCTGGGTAACACTATTTACAAGGATGTGTTTGGCTGAAAGATCTGTTTCCTTGCTGTAAGAATCTATGGTCCACCACATCATCAGGGAAAATAGTATTTCCAAATCATTTGGCTATTTTTATTTTCCTCATACGGTTCAGTCTCCCCTGTCATTTCCTTTAGATAGTATCTCGCAATGTCAAGCCAGAGCCATACAGAACAATTACTCTTTCCCTAAACAGTCTGACCCAGTAGTGGCCTTAAAGCCTCCATAACATATCCACTGCCCGAGTCATGAATGCTTTACTGGGCCATTACATTGCTGAGGAATCTTGTTCTGCCTTTGGAAGCCATTATGTGAAACTCCCTGTGTTGAGATTCGTAGATCCAAAATCGATCTCTTTCCCTTCACGTTTTGTAAGATTAAACTATTGTCAGGACCCCTCCTCGCTGCTGCCGAACGCGGAATCCCCAAACTTGCAAACTGCATTGTTCACTGCAGAGAATGACTGGACGAGCTTTGGAGGGGTCTGCTCGAAAGCTCCCAACTGACAATGTGCCGGCCGATTGTGAAAAGTCGAAATGGCTTCCAGTCATTCAAACCCAACAGCGGAAGCCGAGGACAAGACACCGAGAGAAACTTGCCGTACGCATTCTCAGAGTGGAATAAAGATTTCTGTGTTCCGTTCCCTGGCTTACCTTTCAGGTGAGTAGGCACTTCAGATAAACGTCGCTCAGTGTTGATGTCGGCGAACTGGCCATCACCTGTTCAAACAGATCAACTTGTGGGAACTCTGTTCTGTGTAATATTAATTCAACAGCATTTACATCTGTAACATACAGTGTACTTTACAACTTACCACGTTCATGTATTTCCATCAATATTCTGCTCAGCTTCGGTAAATGGTGGTGTAGTTTCACAAAGGATTCCCACATCACCCTCCGGGCCCCGGAGCCCTTCTCCATCACCAGATCCAGGAGGAGTTCGGAAGCGCCCGCTCGGTTTCCCTTCTCCGCCAGTTCAGTCACTCTCTGCAATAAACAATGGGGAATATATTGAGGAGAAGAGGGAGACGGACAGCAGGCAGGAGGAAAGATTTGGCTCCTGACAAAATCCACTGAGGCACTGAGCACAGAGTACAAACGCTGGAGGGTACTGATCCACCCGGAACACCGAGTGACAGGTTTAAAGCCGGGTTGAACGTTAGCAAGCTCACAATTCACTGCCGGACTGCATGAGTGGTCCGGCCTCAGCCGACAAGACTGAACTGGCAACGAGGTGCAGACATCAATTGCACGACTTCCGCTCATGTGACGGACTCCATCTGAGCACGTGCGGGAGACGAAAGGCAACTGGTGGTAATGCAGAGAAAGGAGTTCGGATTGTGACGCTCAGATATCTCATGAGGAATGTTAGGAATATGTACAACGCGCGGCTCCTCGCTGCCCATCATTCCGAGCGTCAACAGTTCACTGTCGCCCAGAAACACAAAGAACGTTTGAAAACAGCATCTACATTAATCTGTGTTAACAGCACTTGCTTCGAATATGGTATCTTTTTCGCAACCTCTGTGGTCTTATTTCTTTATCCAGAATGTGTTGACTTAGTGAAGTTCATTGCCTGAGAACGGGGTAGAGGCCGACTCATTAGATATATTTAAAGGGAAATTCGGTAGGCTCTTGACTATTAAGGGCGTCAAAGTATATGTGGTGAGGCAAGGGTGTGAAGTTGAGGGGCATGATAAATCAGGAGACTGGAGAGAAGTGGACGGGACGAATATCCATATAACCAGAGAACTATTACAGGACAGGAAACAGGACACCTCGGCCCTTCTAGTCCGTGCCGATCGCTTACTTTCACCTAGACCCACAGACCTGCACTCAGCCCATAACCTTCCATTCCTTTCCTGTCCATATACCTATCCAATATTACTTTAAAAGACAATATCGAACCTGCTTCGACCACTTCGACTGGAAGCTCGTTCCACACAGCTACCACTCTCTGAGTAAAGAAGTTCCCCCTCGTGTTACCTCTAAACTTTTGCCCCCTATCTCTCAACTCATGTACTCTTGTTTGAATCTCCCCGACTCTCAATGGAAGAAGCCTATCCACGTCAACTCAGCTACCCCCTTCATAATTTTAAATACCTCTATCAAGTCACCCCTCAACCTTCTACGCTCGACGAATAAAGACCTAACTTGTTCAACATATCTCTATAACTTAGGTGCTGAAACCCAGGTAACAGTCTAGTAAATACATAAAGGTGTCAGCTAGAGAAGGGGCAGTGTTGGATCACCTGATAGGAAATGAGATAGATGTGGTGACGGAGGTATGTGTTGGAGAGCATTTCGGGTCGACTAATCACAATGTCATTAGTTTTGTATATAATTAAAGAAAATGATCGATCTGGACCCAGGGTTGAGATTTTTGATTGGAGAATGTCTAACTTTGAGGAGATGCGAAATGATTTAGAAGGGGTGGATTGGGGCAATTTGTTTTATGGGAAGGATCTAATACAGAAACGGAGGTCATTTAAAGGTGAAATTTGGAGGGTAGAGAATCTTTATGTTCCTGTTAGGTTGAAAGGAAAGGTTATAAGTTTGAGAGAGCCATGGTTTTCAAGGGATATTGGAAACTTTGTAAGGAAAAAGAGAAAGATCTACAATAAATATCGGAAGCATGGAGTAAATGAGGTGCTCGAGGAATATAAAGAATGTAAAAAGAATCTTAAGAAAGAAATCAGAAAAAAACTACAAAATGATATGGGGTTGCTTTGGCAAGTAAGTTGAAAATAAATCCAAAGGATTTCGACAGTTATCATAATAGCAAAAGGGTAGTGAGGGATAAAATTGTTCCTTCGAGAATCAGAGTGTACGGCTGTGTGTGGAGACAAAAGTGATGCGGGAGATTTTGAACAATTTCTTTTCTTCGGTATTCACTAAGGAAAAGGATTTTGAATTGTCTAAGGTAAGGGAAACAAGTAGGGTTATTATGGAAACTATGATGATTAAAGAAGAGGAAGCACTGTGGCTTTTAAGGAATATAAAAGTGGATAAATCTCCGTCCCCTTACAGGATATTTCCTGGGACCTTGAGGGAAGTCTGCACAGAAATAGCAGGGGCTCTGACGGAAATATTTTAAATATCATTGGAAACGGGGATGGTGCCGGAGTAGTGGCGTATTGCTCATGTAGTTCCATTTTTTAAAAAAGGTTCTAAGAGTAAACCTAGCAATTATACGCCTGTATGTTTGACGTCAGTGGTGGTTAAATTAATGGAAATTATACAGAGATGGTATATATGATTATCTGATAGACAGTGTATGATAAGGAATAGTCAGCATGGATTTGTGCGTGGAAGTTTATGTTTGACAAATCTTAATGAATTTTTTGAAGAGGTTAAGAGGAAAGTTGACGAGGGTAAAGCAGTGGATGTTGTTAATCTGGACTCCAGTAAGGTCTTTGGCAAGGTTCCACACGGAAGGTTAGTTAGGAATGTTCAATCGTTAGGTATTAATATTGAAGTTGTAAAATGGATTCAACAGTGGCTGGCTGGGAGATGCCAGAGAGCAGTGATGGATAACTGTTTATCAGGTTGGAAGCCGGTGGTGCGCCTCAGGGATCTGTATTGGGACCAATGTTGTTTGTCATATACATTAATGATCTGGATGATGGGGTGGTAATTGGATTAGTAAGTATACAGATGATACTAAGATAGGTGGCGTTGTAGATAATGAAATAGGTTTCCAAAGCTTGGAGAAAGATTAAGGCCAGTTAGAAGCGTGGGCTGAAAAATGGCAGATGGAGTTTAATGCTGATAAGTGTGAGATGCTACATTTTGGTAGGAATAATCCAAATAGGACACACATGGTAAACTATAAGGCATTGAAGAATGCAGTAGAACAGAGTGATCTAGGAATAATGGTGCATAGTTCCCTGAAGGTGGAAACTCATGTGAATAGGGTGGTGAAGAAAGCATTTGGTATGCTGGCCTTGATAAATCAGGGCATTGAATATAGGAGTTGGGATGCAATGTTAAAATTGTAAAGCTTATTGGTGAGGCCAAATTTGGAGTATTGTCTACACCTCCGGTCACCGAATTGTAGGAAAGATGTCAACAAAGTAGAGAGAGTACAGAGGAAATTTACTAGAACGTTACCTGGGTTCCAGCACCTATGTTACAGAGAAAGGTCGAACAAGTTAGGTCTTTATTCTTTGGAGCGTAGAAGTTTGAGCGGGGACTTGATAGAGGTATTTAAAATTATGAGGGGGATACATAAAGCTGACGTGGGTAGGCTTTTTCCATTGAGAGTAGGGGAGATTCAAAGAAAAGGACATGTGTTGAGAGCTAAGGGGCAAAAGTTTAGGGGAGACTCGACGGGGACCTTCTTTTACTCAGAGAGTGGTAGCCTTGTGGAACGAGCTTCCAGGAGAAGTGGTAGAGGCAGATTCGATACTGTTATTTAAAAAAAATTATAGGTATATGGACAAGAATGGAATGAAGGGTTATGGGCTGAGTGCAGGTCGGTGAGACCAGGTGAGCGTAAGCGGTCGGCAAAGGCAAGAAGTGCTGGCATCGCCTGTTTCCGTGCTTTAATTGTTATATGGTCAGATGGGTATATAGATTCTGGGGTGTTCCGGTTGTTGCAGGCTTCTATTCACAGAAGACAGTCTTGACTATCATTACCCTTCTTTCACCCTACTTGCCAAAGCAAACCTCATATCTTCTTTTATCTTTTCTAATTTCTTTCTTAAGATTCCTTTTAAATTCCTTATATTCCTCGAGCACCTCATTTACTCCATTCTGCCTGTATTTATTGAAGATCTCTCTCTTTTTCCGAAACAAGTTTCCAATATCTCTTGAAAACCATGGCTCTCTCAAACTTCAAACCTTTCCTTTCATCCTAACAGAAACGTAAATATTCTTTGCCCTTAAAATTTCACCATTAAATGACCTCCATTTCTCTATTCCATCCTTCCCATAAAACAAATTTTCCGACTCCACTCCTTCTAAATCCTTTCGCACCTCCTCAAAGTTAGCCTTTCTCCAATAAAAAATCTCAACCCTGGGTCCAGACCTATCCTTCTCCATATTTATATTGAAACTAATGGCATTGTGATCACTGGACCCCAAGTGCTCCCCAGCACATACCTCTGTCACCTGACATATCGCATTCACTAGCAGGAGATCCAGCACTGGCCCTTCTCTAGTTGGTACCCCTATGTATAGCTGCAAAAAACTATCCTGCACACATTTTACAAACTACAAACCATCCAGACCTTTTACAGAATGCGTTTCCCAGTCTATGTGTGGAAAATTAAAATCTCCCATAATCACAGCCTTTTGCTTCCTACTAATATCTGCTATATCCTTACAAATTTGCTCTTCCAATTCTTGCTCCCAATTAGGTGGTCTATAATACACCCCTATAAGTGTTACTACACCTTTCCCATTTCTCAATTCCACCCAAATAGTCTCCCTTGACGAGCCCTCTAATCTATCCTGCCAAAGTACCGCTGTAATATTTTCTCTGACAAACAATGCAACAACTCCCCGTCTTTCCCGTACGATTCTATCACACCTGAAGGAACGAAATGCAGGAACATTTAGTTGTCAATCGCACCCCTCCTGCAACCATAGCTACAACATCATATTTCCAAGTAACAATCCATGCTGTAAACTCATCCGCCTTTTTTACAATGCTTCTGGCATAATTTAATAACTTCTCCACCTCTTACTCTCCGTTTATACCTAACGGTGCAAACAACTTTACTATCTTCTTTGTCTTCCTTCTCCCCTACATCTTCGGTCTGAGCGCTCCCCTTCTGTATCACTTCCTAGCCTCCTTCAAACACTGTCTCCAAGCACTAATTCCTCAGCCGCGCATTTATCCTCCACCTCATTCCATTCCTACTCTCACTGCCGCGTGACACAGGCAGTAATCCCGAGATTACTACCTCTGCGGTCTTTCTCTTCTACTCCCTTCCTAACTTCCTATGTTCTCCTTTCAGGGCCTCTTCCCTTTTCCCACCGATATGTAGCACGAGCTCTGTCTCTTCACCCTCCCACTTCAGGATATCTTGGACGCGATCAGAAACATCCTGGACCCTGGCACCGGGGAGGCAAACTACCATCCGGTTCTCCTGACTGCATCCACAGAATCGCCTATCTGACCCCCTGTGGCACAACTCTGATCCTATATCTTACGACCTTAACAATATTTGCGCAGGAAAAAATTCCACAGTTACAAAAGGTCAGAAGGTAACTAAACCATGAGACGGGATGGGATACTTGATCAAATGCAGAAGGGTTAGCAGTTCAAAGGGAAAGCAATAGTCAGTAGTGCCTGCGCAACCGATCATGAGGATGATGGTCAACTCCGGATATGAGCTAAGAAAGAAATCACGGCTTATTTGATTTGTGAGTAACCGAGGGGTCCAGAGAACATAAACTGATGTACAGCCGTTAATTTCGAGCATTGGGAGCATGATGGGAAGTCAGAGTAGTGTAAAGTAGTTATCTGTCCACTTGCAATATCTCTAAATTGTCAGTTACATGACAATAATTGTCTGCATCCTAACCTGACTAAAATGAATGTGGTCAGATAATTGGAGAGAGGCTTGTATTGGCTGAATAAAGGTTCAGTATATCTGCATATGGAAACTCCTTTGTTACTGCTGACCACAAGCCTCTCGGCCTTTCTTTGACCAGCTGTTCCTTTACACCGATTTTGTCAGTCTGTGATAGCCGTAGAAGAATTTACACTCAGTCTGTGTCCCTTACACTTACGTGATACTCCGGCCCGGTGAAGTGATCCTCGTCTGTTAACATGAGGCCGAGTCCCTCCACGCCCTCCTCAATCGCCTGCTCCAGTCGGTCCCGATAAAATGTCGTCAACTGGAGCAGTTGGTGATCGACACAATTGGACAGGAAGGCGGAGATTGCAGAGTTCTGATCTGTAAACAACCACAGAAGATCACATCATGATTGAGCCGACTGCGAAGTGAACTTAAACAAATCCTGTCCACAAGTGGATGGTCAATATTCCCACATTCTCGGTTTACGTATGAGCTCAAACACTCCTTACATGCTAAGTATCTATTGCAGCACCTACCTTGGAAGCACATTCCAGACATAGATAATTTTCCGTGGTAAACATCCATCCTAAATTCTCCTTAATAGTTCCGTTCTCATCTTAAACTTATTTCCTCCTGTATTTGTCATTTTCCATACTGAGTAAAACACCGTATACCTGGTATTAATGTATAAACATATATGAGAAGACCCTACTCTCAGCGGCTCAAAGAAAGCATCCGAAATTAGTCCAACCTCTCCTGATGTACAATATTCTGTAATTTAGGTAACAGTCTGGTGGACCACATGTGAGCCCACTCCAAAGGCTGCATAATTCAGTTAACAGAACTGCGCACAATGTTGCAATTTTGCCTTGACCTGAGTTTCATTGACCTACACCACGACATCCCAACATATTGAACATCTCATCCGATGTTCGCACCCAATCTATCTGTACTGCTTTTAAGGAGCTGTGTACTTGCACCCCACTCCGTACACCAATCCTCCACAGGTACCTGACATTTACGATATATTCCTCTGTGACATTGACCTCCCAAAGTGCAACTCCTCACACGTGCCAAGATTAAACTCCATCTGCCTTCTCAGTGTCCATATTTCTAACTAGCTAATATTTTGCTGGATCATTTCTCATTCCGCAATGTACACAACTCCAACAACTAATGTGTCGTCTGTGAACTGTCAATCAGGTCACTTGCGTTTGCTCAAACAAAGCGATAAACATTAATTCTTATGGAACACCACTGGAAACAGACCTCCAGCCAGAAGAACACCTCTCCACGTTTTGTGGCCAAATCACATTTGTATTCCATTTACTGTCTCTGACGGAGAGACTTGGGCCGAAATTTGATTGGTCATTTCCTCCATATATACTGCCAAACCTTCTGATTTCCTTAAGCACTTTTCATGTTGCTACCCTGGTTTTAATTTGCGAAGTGTCTAACCAATGTAAAGGGGGCTGCATCAGGAGCACGGAACCTAATGTGCGGTCCCAGCAAATTTGAAGTCGAGGTGTTCCCACAGCTGGTAGGACTATCTGGAGCGTTGATTCGAAATGAGAAAAGAGGTATATTTGGCAGGTGCTGTACCGAGGCATGGATGTGCCGCTTGGAGATCAGTGCGAATGGAAAAATGATCAAGACTTTCCTGGAGAAGTGATCCCTGCAGAAATCGGAGGTGGGGAGAGATGACGATATCGCGGGGCAGAATCCCATTGGAGATGGCGAAATTTGTGGACGACAACGTGTTGGATTTGGAGGTTAATGGGGTGATAGCTAAGGACAAAATTAACTCTATTACTGTTAAGGCGGCACTAACCTGTCTTGAGCGCAGATGAAAAGGAAATAGTGGTGATGCTGGAGAGGGCAGCATCAGTAGTGGAGAGAGGAATACCTCGTTTCTTAAAGAAAGAGGTTATTTCGGATGTCCTGAAACAAAAAGCAGGGACCTGGGAAGAGATGCGGCGCCGGCGAAGAAACTGAGAAAAGGGAACAGCATTTTTATAGGAGAGAGATTGGGAAGAGATATACTCGAGATAACCGTGGAAATCAGTAGGTTTATAAAAGATATCGGTAGACAATTTCTTTCCAGAGATAGAGGCAGAGAGGTCGAGAATTGGAGGGAGGTATCAAAGAGGGACCAAGTGAATTTCCGGCCAGGGTGGAGGTTAGAGGTAAAGCTAATGAAGTTAATAAGTAGTGTCAAGGCAGTTGTTAATGTAGTGGAGAAAGAATTTGGGTATATAACCGGGGAAAGATTCAAGCATGGACTGATATAAGTACAGTAGCATACAAAGAGACACGCATATTTGTGCCAGTGCGAGCACCCATGGCTGCCTCTCGAGTTTGGAGAAAATGGGAAGAGCGGAAGGAAAAAATGTTCAGAGGGAGGACCAGTTCTGCCAGACGTAGAAGATGGAGTGGAGTTAGCTGTTTCTTTTAACAAAAAAGAAGAGGAGAGCTTCGAGGCCTTCTTAGACCGTGCAAGAAGAATGAACATTCATGGTGAAGGTACGGCGGTCAGGCCGTGGTTTTGAAAATTGTTGAGGACAGCAAAGTCGTGAGAATGGTCATGCCTGTAGCTTGGAAAGGAATGAAACAAGTGGGAATAGAATGGAGTTCAGACATGGTGGCGTGAGGTGTCAGTGGGGCAGGAGTAGGCAGAGACACTACGCCTACCAGGACCATCCAATTTGTGGATCTTGGGTAGACAGTAGAAGCGAGCGTGCAGGTTAAGGAATCTATTGCTTTGGTGGCATCCTCTACAATAGTGAGACGCGACGCAAATTGGGGTGCTATTATGTCGAGCAGCTCAGCCCTATCCGTACAAGCGGGACTTCACGGTGGACAAACATTTTAATTCTGATTCTCGGTTTTGCGTGACTTTCAAAGGCCTCTCTTTGTGCCAAGGTAAAGCTACACCCAAGGTGGAGGAACAACACCTAATTTTCCGTCTGGGGAAAAAAAAACAGCAACCTGATCCTTCTAGAAAACAAATGCCACATCCTCCCCTCCGCACCTCTGCGCCCTTTCTCTATTTCCCAATGTGATATTCTCACCTGCTTATTACTTCCTGCTGGGATTCGACTTATGTGCTCCGATGGTTAGCTCTCGTCTCCTATCAGCTTTCTTCTTCTCTAGACCTTAACCTTTCTCACTCACTTGGATTATCTCATTCTGCAACCACCCTTCCTCCCCGATATTTATAATTTGCATTCTACCCCCTTCCATCTCATTCCTGATGAAGCGTCTTGGTCCAGTATCTCGAATATCTGTTTATGTCCATGTCTGACATACCGAACTCTTCCCGGATGTGTTATGCGCTGCTCTGGAATTCGAGTATCCACATGCATTCTCGTGTTTATTTTATACTAAGATCTTTTTCCTGCTCCTAGACCCCTCACAGCATCTCCTTCACTGGGAACGTTCTGAGCTTGGCAAGGGAACCACCCTCCAGGAAACTCTCCTGAAATTCACGTAACAGGATCAGGGAACAGGATAGGGAAATTTCCATAACTGGAACTGTACTCTCGCATTCGTGCTCTCCTGGAAATGTCCCAATTTTCTTCCGCTGCCTTTTATAATTGCAATTTGAAGGCACCTCCACGTAGGGAGCTGTCTAAGGGTGAAACTTAATGTCTCTTCTCTGGCCTATTACACATCAGATAAGAACTGTTGTCATACTCCTGTCTGTGTCTCATCTACATCTACCTAATTCAGGACCTCCTGTTCCTTTAATTCGGATAAAGGTTTCCATGTTGAGTGGATTGCATCGATTATTCCTGATGTCATGCACCTGTGATGGAACTGATTGATTGATCCACTACTCAAGGCCGCTTTTTGGGAACAATGTAAAAGGGCACCTCTCTGTGCTCCCTTTGGCGCCTTCGTATGTTTCGTTCTCGATATGTTAGCTACAGTAAGCGTTTGATAATTACAATCCCAGTGACATTACCTGTAGCCATTTGGGTTCTGACTGACAATTGTTTAATGCCGTCTTCTGGTTTTCACTTTGTTCCGGTTCAGGAAATCTCCATCTGCTGATGATGCTCTGAATTACACACAACAAAAAGACTGAGCTGGAGAGAGATAATGAAGATGATGATCATGAAAACAACAACAACAACAGCAATAATCATAATATTAATAATAATAATAATAATAATAATAATAATAATAATAATAAACATTATAGATCTTGAGTGCGAAATTCATTTGTTACAGCAGCTACATTTAAAACGTATTTTGCAGTGTGCAGGATTAAATAATATTGAAGTACAGGGCATGATGAGTTTACAGTATATCGTCTTTCTGCATACCAGCAACATATAGCAGCAAAGAAGACTGCCCTCTGCACAAAAAGCAGATATCCAGATTGACGGATCTGAGCTCCCTTAGATCATCCCCATCTTGTAAACAGCCTGCTCATCCCCATCTTGTAAACAGCTTTGGTGTTTTTTTTTCCCAGTCTAGTCTGTTACCTTTGCAAATATGACAGCACCTCCATGTCTTGTAACACTTGGCTTAGGGACTAACTTCCATAGCCTGTCTGCCGTGTTCTACTGGTGAGTTAATGAAAAATGACAGCACGGATACAGTGCCTTCGGCCCAATGCGACGATGCTGATGACAATGCCAAAAGAGATGATCGCAAATTCCTGTGATGAGCCCAAACGCTCCGGGCACCGCCCCTCCTTGAGCCCATTAAACTCTTTCAGGCATTTCCTCCTGCAGTTCACCAACTTCCGTTACTGCGCATATCACTTCTAAATATCTCCTACTCACCCTGAATTTAATCCCCTTGTTTAGTCTCTACCTCCAAAAAGGAAGCCCACTAAGAGGCCTGTCAGCTATTACTGGATGCAGTAGGGCATCGTCTAGTTAGTGCATCCCCATACTATATGAGGAATCGTTCTTGGATATAACAAAAATATTTTACCCTATTTAAGCATGTTCTGAATAGAGGGTGGGAATCAATATCAGGCAAGTGAAGTCAACAATAACAATGATTCTGTGATATTTGTATTTTATCAAAACTGCTGACATATCTGCTCAATGTCCCGGGATATATGTGTGTGTGTGTGTGTGTGTGTGTGTGTGTGTGTGTGTGTGTGTGTGTGTGTGTGTGTGTGTGTGTGTGTGTGTGTGTGTGTGTGTGTGTGTGTGTGTGTGTGTGTGTGTGTGTGTGTGTGTGTGTGTGTGTGTGTGTGTTGGAGGGGGCTGGTGTTCTTTAGGAATGCTCCCTTTCTGTTTCTGACCTTTTGCCCGAAGTCCTCCGTTTCTGCAGCTGTGATACTTTTAAGGATTAACAAATCCACTCGTCCCCATTTCACAGCCATGCGTATGAATTTTGAAATAAGTAAACCCGGAACATCAAATGGGCAACCTTTCCTTTTAACTAGCAATGTTCTGTAATGGTGGCAGCAAGTACCATCCATGTACTGAACCATGTTCTAAGTTACTGTTATTCTGAATACTTACTCTGTTGGCGTAAACACATTTCAACCTATTCAACTGACTACATGATGCCCTGTTCAAATCCTATTCTTCCACAGTCTTTCCGAACACAGATTCTACATTTAAATCATCTGCACCCTCGTTTGACAGAACAATCTGCTTCCCATCGCCCTACCAACTGATTTGAAAACTGTCACCAGCAGCTTCAGTGGAACTGCCTTCATGCTCATTAGTCAATAACTAGTTCACTTCTGCTTGTTTTTGGTTCAACTGGGAACTTAACTTCATTCCAATTCCTACCTCTTCTTCATCATAGATTAATGGATTCTGACAATTTAATCAGTAGAAAAAAATATCGATTTAAACTATTGTTTGGCAATTGCAATTGAGGAGTGAAGGAAATGAAGTTTTGTGACATTTTGCTTTAAAGAATGTTCTCAGCAGAGGTTTGAATGACGATATACTGGAGGGTGGGTTTATCATTGCAGCTTGTTGAAATGACAGGTTGTTGTAGCTTAATGCAATTCCACCTTTCTTTAATAACGGCAGCACAATGCACCTGGGGCACTTTATAAAGGGAGGAAGTTTGAGTATGACGTAACATACCCATGGAAGAAAACATCAGAGCTGAACAACCGCTATTTCAGAGGATGCATGATTTTGAAAGGAGGAAATATGAGTGGTTTTAAATCGCTGGGTTGTTGACAGCTCGTTACCAGACCCAATCATTACAACCGTGTCCGCCATAGGCATAATTGGTACAGATGAGCACATTCACTCCAACTACGTCCTACAGCATTGCAATGTCTGAAATGTCAGTGTTTGAGCAAATTAGACTCTCTATACTTTCTCCTCACTGAGTCAATGCAAACTGTGAGTGGGAACTGAGAGCAACGCATTCCTGCCCAATGTTCTTAAAAAACAAACTCACTGAAGTTTAGACAATGAATGCAAATCTAGTGATCTCAGTGAACAAAATTGCAGTTGTCCCTTGCACTTGAGAAACACTGATAAGGGATACAAAAGGGCATTGGGTCGATCGAGTCTGCTCTACAATCTAACATTGGCTGATCTTTTTTCCAAAGCCGTATTCCTGCCTTCCTGCGTTAGCGGTAAAACAACAAGAACATAACTACACACAACGACAACTTCCACTTGCCTCTGTCGCAACATATTCCACAGATTAACCAATATTTGGATGAATAATTTTCTCTCATCTCAGTTTTAAAGGGAAGCTTCTTTATTCTTATGTTCTGCTGTCAGATCCCAGAATCTCTACCAAATGGAAACATCTATTTAGGAGGTTTAAATAACCACCTTCACCACCCTGTCTCTGACGCCGCTGAACAATGGCGCAGAACCATTAAAGGTTCCCCATACAGAACACCTTTATTAATGATTATTGTTGTAAACATTGTTAGCAACCACTGTACTGAACCCACTTCGGCAAATTACAGGCACATTGGTACCAGTATTATTTACTGGGAATATTGTTGTTTCTTTACTGCTTTACTAACTGTCGCAAAATGAGCGCCTGTGCAGAGGTCCATTTCTAGGAGACATAGACCACACCCGGGTGAAGTAATCAAGTGAAACTGGAATTACTAGATCCGTTCAGCAGGTGTGGTAGGGAAAGGAACAAAGGTAACGATTCAGGTTCACAATCTTTCATAAGAACGTCTTCAACCATTATCCAATTCTTAGTACAGATTTATCATGCCCTGAGAGGCTGAATAATATTGGGCTGTTTTCTTTGGAGTGTTTGAGGGAAGGTCTGATAGAGGTTCATAAGTTTATGGGAGGCATACATACAGGGGCATTTGTTTCCCAGGGTTGAAATGTCTAATACCAGAGGACTTGCATTGGAGGTGAGAGGAGGTAGTTTAAAGGGGGATGTCAGTAAGAAGTTTTTTTTTTATTCTGAGTCGTGTCTGTTGGAATGGTGGTAGAGTCAAATATATTAGAGGCGTCTAGGAAACATTTGGGTAGAAACATGGATATAAGAAAGCTGGCTGCATTGTGTAGGTAGGAGAGATTAGTTTTTGGAGGATTTTGATTTTTTGATAAAAATTTTGGCAGGTTCAGCACAACAGTGTGGGGCGAAGGGAATGATCCTGTGATGCGCTGTTCTCGCTCCACCATCTAGGGTTTCTGTATGACTCCCATTTACTGCCAAACAATTGAGAGTGAGGGGGAATTTCCAAAGATGAATTGAACACTGAACATCCAGGCCCATTTTTACTGGTGCAAACTGGAACAGCCAATTTATTCACAGCCTTTCCCAATGAGAGATCGAATGAGACTCTTAAAGTTCTAACGTGAATAAGACAACGACCAGATAGACTATATCCCGGAGTCATTAGAGAGGATGCTTAAGAGATTCCGCAGATTCTAAAATAATACAAATTATGTATGAAGTAAAAAAATGGACAGATACCACAAAGTATCCAATGATTGTTTAAAATGAGAGAAAGTCAACATGAATTGAGACGAACATGTATATTTCAAAAACGAAGGATAAGAACACATTTTTTTAAAAAAAATATAGTATTACAGTCAGAGGGGTGAAACTATGGAACTGTTGTAGTGAGAATTAAAAAGAACATGCACCACACTTAACAAGCTAAAAAAAAATAAAAATAATTTAAAGAACAAATAAAAAATACATGATTTAAAATGAATGGGAGTAATGTAAATAACTGTTACATGGAATTGGATTTTGTTTTAAAAGATTATGTTTTTTTGGATGTGATGATTGACGTCAATGTTTTTGTATAAGTAAGGGGGTAGGCGTAATAAACTGTAGTAACAGCCTACTCCCTTTCAGTCTGTTTAAAAGATTTTTATTATTTAATTTTGTCTTATGAAATCATCATTGAAAATTATGCTTGTTGTTATGTTTGCACTGACCGAAATAAAATGAAATAAATTCATTCGTTCAATAGTAACTGATGCATTGGTCATGATCTTTCAAGAATCACTTGATACTTCTTGTATGGTCCGGGAAGGCTGGAAGATTGCACATGACCCTGCGGCGCTTAGGAATAGAGGAAGGGAAAATAATGGAAATTATAAGCCAGTTCGCAGAACCTCAGTGATTGAAGTCTATTATTAAAGATCAGGTTCCGAGGTACTTGGAGACTAATCATAAAATAATTCAAATTCAGCACGGTTTCTGTAAAGATAAATCTTGCGTGACAAATTTGTTAGAGTTCTTCGAGGAAGTAAGAAGTTGGATGAACAAAGGGGTTTCAATGGATGCCATTTACTTGAATTTTCAGAAGGCATTTCATAAGGTGCCACTCATGAGGCTGCTAACAAGATGTTCATATGACGTTACGAATAAGATAAGGTAGCATACTGACATGGATAGCAAAATGGATGACTGGCAGGAAGCAGTGATTGGTAATAAATCCGGCATTTTTCTGGTTGGCTGTATGTGACCAGTGATGTTCCTCAGGGGTCAGAAATGAGACCGCTTGTTTTCACATTGTTTGCCAACGATGAGTATAATGCAGTTGATGGCTTTGCTGCAAAGGTTGCGAATGAAACATCGAAACGCAGAAACATAGGCTCACAGATGGGTGTCGAAAATGTCTTTACCTTAGAACTACGTATTACCTATAGCCCTCTGTTTCTCTAAGCTCCATGTATCCATCCAGGGGTCTCTTAGAAGACCTTATCGTTTGCGCCTCCACCACCGCCGCAGGCAGCCCATTCCAAGCACACTCCACTCACTTTGTAAAACACTTACCCCTGACATCTCCTCTATACCTACATTCAAGCACATTAAAACTATGCCCTCTAGTTATAGCAATTTCAGCCCTGGGACAAAAAAAGTGCCTCTGACTATCCACACGATCAATGCCTCTCATTATCTTGTACACCTCTATTAGGTCATCTCTCATCCTCCTTCACTCCAAGGAGAAAAGGCCGAGTTCACTCAATCTATTCTCATAAGGCATGCTCCCTAATCCAGGCAACTTCCTTGTAAATGTCCTCTGCAGCCTTTCTATAGTTTTCACAACATTCCTGTAATGAGCTGATCATAATTGACCACAGTACTCCAAGTAGGGCCTAACCAGGGTCTCACATAGCTGCAACATTACCTCTTCACACTTAAACTCATTTCCACGATTGACGAGAACCAATGCACCGTAAGCTTTCTTAACCACAGAGTCAATCAGCGTATCAGCTTTGAGAGTCTAATCAACTCCGACCCCAATATCCCTTCGATCCTCCACGCTGCCAAGAGACTTGTCAATAATGCTATATTCTACCATAATATTTTAGCAACCAAAATGAACCAACTCATACTTATCTTGGATGAACTCCATCTGCCAATTTTGAGCCCAGTTTGGTAATCGATCAATGTCCCGCTGTAACCTCTGCTGCCCCTCCACACTATCCACAATACCCCTACCTTTGTGTCAACAGCAAATTTACTAACCCATCCCTCCACTTACTGATTCAGGTCATTTCCCAAAATCATAATGAGTGGGAGTCCAGAACAGGGCCCCGAGGCACACCACTGGTCACCGGCCTCCATGCAGAATATTATACGGAGATTAGTGAGTGGGTAGGTACTGCTCAAGAAGCAATGAGATTCCTGCAGGACTTAGACAAATTTGAAGAAAAGACAAAAAAAAGCAGATGGAATACATGTTCCGAAATGTATGATAATGTATTTTGTTAAAAAGGGACAATAGTGCGGACTATTGTCTAAATGTGGAGAAGCTTCAATCATCACCGGTGCAAGGAGATTAGGAGACCTCATGCTAGACTAGCAGAAGGTTAATTTACAGGTTGAGTCTGTGGTAAAGTTGGTACATTCAATGTCGGTTATTATATCAAGGGCAACAGAATATAAAATCAACAATATAATGCTGAGCCTTTATAAGACAATAGTCAGGCCACACTTAATGTTTTGTCAATAGTCTTGGGCCCCATATCTCAGAAAAGATGTGTTGTCTTTGGAGAGAGTCCAGAGAAGGTTTACGAGGATGATTCCGGGAATGATGAGATTAATATATAGGAGGGGCTGGCAGTTTAGGGCCTGTACACACTGGAATTTAGAAGAATGCGGATTGTTCTCATTGAATTTTCTACGACTATCTAGGCTGGATGTGGAGAAGATGATTCCTATGGTGGTGTTATAAAGTAGTGGGCACAGACTCAAAATTAACGGTCGACTCTTTAGAATAGATGGAAGGACTATTTTTTTTCAGCCAAAATAGAGTAAATTTGTGGAATGCACAATTAAGGCGGAGGCTGATTGTTTCCTGATGAGTCAAGGCATCAAAGGATACAGTTCGAAGGCAAGTGTATGCGGTTGATTGGGATCCGGGATCAGCAATGATGGAATAGAGGTGCAAACCCGATGGGCTGAATGATGAAATTTTGCTCCTATGTCTTATGGTGCTAAGCTCTTAAAACGACTACCGCCCGGTGGTACTAAAGCCAACCAACAGGACTGATTTGAACGACTGATAATGGCACGCATGTTGCTACCGGATTTCAGTTCGACACTCAACAGTATTGTCCGTCAGACGCTGATGAACATTTACTTACTATTGTGTTTATTCGTGTTTACTACTCCGGTGTAGTAGTGTTTACTAATCCGTCTAAACACACCACTGTGCAACTGGGTGTTTGACTTCCGAACCAACAGACCTCAGACAGTAAGAACGCCCAAACGCCCCTCTCTCCTCATCATCATAAACACACGTGTCCAACCCCCTAACTTTATGGCTGTGTGCTGAGACTATTGCCGTACACTTTGCTCACCGATAATTGCACGGCGAAACATTTAAGTTCGCCAGTGACATGACAGTGGTGAGTCTTACCACAAACAGCCAAGATGCAGCATACAGAGAGAAGAGCTAAGGAGCTTTGTACCACGGAAATAACCTCTTCCTCAAAGTCAACAAGTCAAAGCAGATGGCTATCGACTTCAGGAGAACTTACACAACTCATGCCCTTTTTGACTTCGGCAGAACAGTTGCGGAATCTGCGAGAAGCTTCACACTCCTGGGAATGGACTTCTCACTCAACCTCTTAAGGTCCAGGAAAACATTCCACGCCATCAGAAAAGCTCAACAACGCCTTGACTTTCTGAGGAGCATGAACAGATCCGGACTATGCATGTATGCTCACGTTTTTCTACAGATGTGCAGTAGAGGGCATCCTAGCATGCTGCATCAGTCCATGGTGCGGGAACCGCATTGAGGTGGACAGGAAGACTATATAATTGGTTGTGTAATTGGTTTTTGTCCCATTCATGTGGGGGTTACCTACGTAGCATCCATGCCAGGACCACCAGACTCAAACGAAGATCAACACTTTCGCCCATTAAGCCAACCCGCCACAATATATCTCACCACCAGTTTTAAATTTCCTATCAGTCGCCATATGCCCAACCTCTTCTGTGCCCAGTGTAATTTTATGGTCATAGAATCCATGTATATAAGCTGTATTATGCTTTAATTTTGTAATGATTGCATTCTTTATCTTATTGTTTTGTATGTCCTGATGTGGATCCTGAGTAACAATTACTTTGTTCCCCTTTACTGTCTGCACTGGAGTGACGTTAAACAATCTTGAAGCTTGAGCCATGGGGGAAATTATCATGACAACCTGTATTATCGATACTCCCTTTTGATTTTATAAACTACTACAATGTCAGCCTTCATTCTCCTCTACTCTGTGGAATAAAGATCCAGCATGACCAGTCTCTCCGTGTACCTAGGACCTCTAGTCAGGCAGCATGCTTTCAAATCTCTAATGCACCTTCTTCAGCTTGATAACGTCTTTTCTATAGTAGCGTGACAAGAACGGTACATAATACTGTGTGTGACCTCACCATCTGGTTATATAACTACAATATAATATCCGTAGACCTAAGCTCATTAACCTAGATAATGAAGGAGGGCATGTTTTCTTTACCACACTCAATACTTGCATGTTCACTTGCAGCGAACTGTACACTTGTGCACAATGTCACTCTGTTCCACTACCCTCGGTGCCCGCCCATTCATCATACAAGTCTCAGTATGGTTTGACTGTACAAAATGTACTATCTCTCACTTGTACGTTGAAAAACATTTCCTTTTCCTTAGCTCATTACCATAACTAACCAAGATTTCTTTTAAATTCACTGTACCTTGTTGCAATATCAAACAGACACCCTAATTTGGTATCAAACTTGCTAAATGTGCTGTGTACATTCATAGATAAAACAATAGCGTTAACAATGAATGGTAGAGGTCTCAACATTGAGACGCACACACCAAACGCGACAAGCCTCCATTCGCAAAATTCATCTTCAATCATCGACCTCTGCTTCCTGTCATCGAGCGCGGTGTGGAACCACCTCGCGAGCTCTCAGTGAAACCCATCTGACCTCACCTTGCAGATCAGCTCTGGGATCTTGTTGAACGCTGTACTAAAAATCCATATAGAAAACATTATTTACCAGCGTCATCTATCCTCATAGTTACTGGTTTCTTTCACTCCAAAGTGTTTGACGTATGACATCCCGATAAGCGGTTTAGTCAGTGAGTTCTCCACAACCTATGTCCAAACGCCAGAGACTTCAGCTTCACTGCAGACTGAGAAAATTACAATCTCAGATATAGAAATACCAATCTGGACAGAAGTCTGGGATCTGCCAGTTCCATATTCTCAGAAACACCGTCCCAATATTATAACCCACACAGACATTTTGGTGCCAGCGGTTAGCCGTGATGTTCCTGCCATTTCCGATTCACACACTAAGGCAGAATTAGAACCTAATAATCCTCTGCCTGTGCCCGCGGCTCATGCTGCTGTAGGTTGTGAGACAATGCAGATAAATGTCATCTTGTCTCCAGCAGCGAAACAGAGCAGGTTTTATCGGTGAGTGAGATCGTGCCCAGCACAACTGTCTGCCATGTTTCCCACTGTGTAGCAGGAACGAAATGGTTTTAGTATAAAATGATACAACAGAAAATGCAGAAAGTCAACACATTAAACTACATCTGTGAAAGGAGAAAAGGTGGAAGGCACAGTTTAAAAACAGGGAATGTAAAAGTTGCTACCGTTCTGCTGTGTTTCCAGTATTTCTTGCTTTTGACTTTAAATACCTTGCAAAAGTAATATATATTTTTCCTCTCTGTTTTCATGCAGAGATATCAAGTGGTTGCAATATGCTTGGCTCTCTACAAACTGTTCAACGGATTTATATAAATGCCACCCCACCCTCACCAATTTGTTATCTCTAAGTTCACTCTGTCCCTGCTGTCATGCATTCCATATCCATCAATGTTCACAGCTTCATTTCCCGCCACTATCATTCAGTTGCATTTGCCCCTGAGGTCTCTGTATTTACGCTGAGTAACAGTGAGCACAGAGCGATAAAAATGTGCAACACTTCTTGCAGACCTTGTGGACTGTTACCCAGGAAACAGAGGAAGTGGTTCACCAAAATTAACTGAAAAAGGAAATAACAAACTCAACGTAATATGCTACGAGTTTTATTATGACGAACACTAACACTATAGCCATTTTGTAATGGTGAACTTAAAATTCTAATTAATGTTTTTACCCTGCCTCGTGTTGTATACAATTAAACCTCTGATAGTTCTAGCTAACAAAAAAAATCCTGGAAAATTCAATGAAGCAAATGGTGAGAGACAACATTCTGCAATGAAGACAAAGGTCAGAAGAAAGTTTGCTGATATATATCATTGAGCTGGTGAGATACAGGCTGGACGGAGTTTGAATGACAGGATGCGGAATAAGCAGATGGAGCCAGATGGCAAAAGGGATCTAGGACAATCACAGATGTTCCTCCAGCAAAACACAGATACTGAATTAATAGTCCATACTACTACATAAATGATCTTAAAATGAAAAAGATAGAACAAAAAAAAACTTTGGAAACTGCCCTTTGACGGTCACCAAATTGTATCAAGGCTTCGTAGAAAGTATCCTATCTGGATACTTCACGCCTTCGAACGGCTGCTGCTCTGCCCATGACTTCAAGGAACGACAGAGAACTGTGGATACAACTGAGAACATCAGAAAAGCAACCTTCCCCTCCATGGTCTCCGTCCATTACCTTATGTCAGCTCAACGTGCTGTTGTAATGTATTGATCTGCATGGGTGGGATGCAAGACAAGATTTTTACTGTACATCTGCACATGACCGTAATAAACCGATTCCCCAAAACGACAGGATGTGCCCGAACAGGATCTCACTGCCGAGTCGCACTGCCGGGTCCAACCGGGCGAAATATAAAAATACACGTACCAGTGCTCCGAAATTGCGATTACTGCTTAACATTCTCTGTCCGCAAAAACACAAAAGGCCGAATGGCCTCTTTTCCTGTCCCGGAATCACGTAATACTATTAGTGGCCCCAAGCATCGATCAAGGTGAAGTTCGAATCTGCTACAGGGCCGGGAGATGGAGATTCGTGTAGTCCGACTTCAAAACCACATTCCGCTCCTCGGACCAGAAAACCAGGGGCTGAGTGCGGGCTCATCTCAGGCGGTTTGGTGTGCACGTCCCGCAACCCGGACCGATCCCGGCAGATTCTGTCCAGAAAGCGGGACGAGGGGGCGTTCGGGGAATTTAACAGGCTCACTGCTCAACATCAGACCTACCTGCTCGGGACCGGCCGCAATACTCACCGAAGCGAACTTGATGATTGCTCACCGAACGGAAAGAAAACCACCGACCATCCGGAAAACAAGCATGTGCAAAGTGATCTCTGTGAGTTGAGAGCGGGAGGCGGGGCCTCAGAAACTCGCAGATGCTGCAGAACTGCGGTGAGATGGAAGCAGGAAACGCGGTCACGTGACCGGTTGTGGGCCTGCTATGCCAATATCTGAATCATGATATGAATCAGATAACTTAAATCAGTAGTGTAAAGGTAGTAATTTAAAGTAATAGATCTATTACTTATCTTAATTGAGTGGCAATTCTAAACAGCCTGGGATGCAGTTTTGAAATTTCTGATGGGAGACTTAACTGAAGGCAGGATAGTTGAATGCTCCTCTTCTGGGATTTCGGAAGGCAGGGCGAACTCCATCGTCGCTGCAGACTTAATCTGCGAGAAGTACATCAAGCTGAAGCTTCAACAATCCATGTTAAGAAGATGGCGCTCGAACTGGATGAACTCCGGATCATTCGGCAGGCTGCTGAAGTGATTAGTAGGACATACGGAGAGTCAGCTGCACCCAAGCTGCAGGACATAAGAGTCTGACTGACAATCAGGAAGGGCAAAGGGGTTAAGGTGCCAGTCCAGAGTATCCCTGTGGCCATCCCCCTCAACAACTGGCTTAGATACTGTTTGTCGTGTGGTGAGGGAGATGATGCATGATTAACTTAACAGAGCAAACTCACATTTGGCTGGTCTCTGGCACTGAGTCTTGTTCTGTGCTTTCAGAGGGAAGGGAGATGAACAAGGTGAAACTACACATACACGTTAAACAACCCGCAGATTCTGCAGATCTGCGGCAAAATGGGATTGGACAGCAGAATCTCCTGATCGCTTGGTGGTTTGCCACCCGAAACGCTATCTCTGCTTCTCGTCCGTCTCTCGCTGCTCAAACTACCTGCTGCATTTTCCCCATATATTCGGTGTCCACATTTTTAGAAGTCATGGGTTCGATTCCCAGTGCGGTCTGACAAACAATTCACAATGAAACTGGAAATATACAGGTTTCATTCAAATCACTTCAGAAGGACATTGCCAGAACTGGCGACACCTGAGGTATAAGGAAAGATTGAATTATGTAGGACTTAACTCCTTGGAAAGTAGAAGACTGAGAGGAGATTTAATAGAGGCAAACAAAATTATTACGGATATAAATAGGGTTAATTCAAGTCCGCTTTCTGCACTCAGTTTGGGTGGGTATAGAACCAGAGATGTTGGGTTATGTGTGAAAGGTTAAAAGTTTAAGGGGAAATATGAGGGGTAAATTCTTCACTCACAGGGTCATAAGAGTTTGGAATGACTGCCTTTGTAAGTGATGCATATGATCTACATTTCGAAGTTTGGGACAAGTATGCATGTGTGCACGGACAGTAGTGATATGGAGAGCTATCTTCCACGTGCAGGACGACGGGTGTAGGCAGTGTATATGCTTTGGCGTGGACTAGGGACTAGGGACCGAAGGGTCAGTTTCTCTGTTGTACTTTTATTGGACTCTACTAAAGCCCAAATAATTGTAAAAGTCACTTTCACTCTTATAGCCCACAACTCCTGCCACGCCCTTGACCTCCCTCCCGACGCACTGCACGTCAGTCTCTCACTATTTAAACACGCTCGGTGTCTCTATTTCTCCTGTAGAAGTGGGTGATCTCATATTCCCAAAATGGACTCCAGCTGATCTGTTGTTTCCACCCACTCCTTTTGCCCCCGTTACCGCAAAACCACTCGACAAGGGGCAAGGAATATAGAACAGTACAGCACAGCGACAACATTGAGCCAAAGCAATTAAATCAATATTCAAATGACCAACTGAACTAATCCATTCTGCTTACATTAATGTCTGCATGATTCCGTGTCCCTGATATTCAAGTTCCTATTTAAATGTCTCTTAGAAGCCCCAGTGTACATCCCTGAACAACCACACCAGGCAGCAACAGAGTTTTCACCTCACATCTAATGCTCATCTTAGGTAGATGGCGTCAGATTGTTGGGTTTTGGTGAGGTTCGCGAGCTCTAATGAATGAGACGGCAGGCCGCAATCACAAGTTCAGTTGCTTACTGCGATGCCAGAGGTAGACACCTTTCGAAAAATTGCAAAAATATTTACTGCAAACATAAAACGTATCTTTTGTTTTGAACGCAATATCTCGCTTATTGAAAGAAAACCAGCCACCTGCCTCCTTCACCAGCCTGTCAATCTATGTGCTACCTTTCAGTATGCCGTGAACTTAGACTCCAGGACCTCTTAGCACCTGGACACTGCAAAGTATCTTCTATTTAACTGTGGGCTCTCCCTACATTTGATCTACCAACGTGCCAAGATAATCGTCACTACTCCAATCTCACTGCCCTTTGTCAGGTCCTGTTAAATTTATTGCCCGGTGCACATGAGCGGAAATGTACAGGTCAAGAGAAACACTGTCTTGCAGCAGCATCACAGGCAAATACTTAAAGATAAACCATAGAACATGAATTAAACAATAATGTGTCATTAACAATAGAAAACATAAGGCTTGAGTCAACATCAGACTGCGAAATTTTGAATTTGGTCCCTCAGCCAAATTGCTGAAACAGTTTGGGAACAAATGGGTTCCAAGCACCGGTCCCGACAACACGCACTGGGACATCCTGGACACCCAAGAAGGGTCTGGTTATTCCTTCACTTTTAACACACAGACAACATGAACAGCAGCAGGCCACTCGGCCTCTCCAGTCCGTCCTGTCATTCACCAAGACATCGGGCAGGTCTATTCTTTCTTCTCAACACCACCCCTATTCGTGCATTCATAGAGCATAGAACATAGAATAGTAGAGCTCAGTACAGGTCCTTTGGCCCCCAATGTTGTGCCGACCCTCCAATATAACCACCCACGTTAAATTCCTCCATATACCTGTCTAGTAGTCTCTTCGATTTCACTGGTGTATCTGCCTCTACCACTGACTCAGGCAGTGCATTCCATGCATCAACCACTTTCTGAGTTAAAAACGTCCTCTGATATATCCCTTTGAACTTCCCACCTCTTACCTTAATGCCATGTTCTCTTAAAAGAGTAAAAGTAAAAGTAAACACTGCAATTCCCCAGAGCATTGGCTTCACTGGCAGGTCAACACACTACCGTTGTTTGCTCCGCAGTGTGGGTCATCCATCCAATCCCCTCCACCTTGGTGTCAAACGTTTCCTTAGATAAGCCTCCCACTGAGAAACCGCTCCTCTCGTTCCCTCCCAACTGTCAATGGACCCCCTCACTCGATCTAAACGGAAGCCTCTTGCTGCTTGATTCTCCCACCTGGACAATCATCCTTCCTGAATCATCCTCTCACACTATCTTTATCCTTTCAATAAAATCTTTCTCCTTCGTTCTTGTGCTGTGATCCGTTCCTGTGAAGTCGGCTTTAAGCTGGTGCAGAGTGGATCTTCGCACCTGCAGTTATGTTTTCCCTTTCATAGCAAGCATGAAAGTTGTTGAGCTCGTCTGGTAGTGAAGCATCACTGCTACTCATGCGATTGGGTTTCAACTTGGAGGAAGTAATGTCCTGCATCCGATGTGGACGACCTCGATCAGAGTAGTTTCTTCGCTTTTGAAATGATCCCCCGGAAGCTTAGCATGGCCTACATTTGAAGTCCCAGATATTAAATGATCGAGCAGGTAGCAAACGACGAAGCTTGCCGTTCGTCCAAAGTTTTTGATTTGGGAATGCACAGTCAGTTCTCGTAGGCACGCACTCATCCACACAGTTTTTAATGAAGTCCGTAACAGCTTCGGCATACTCATCCGGATTCAGATATAAATCCCCGATTATAGCCCAGTCCTGTGCTTCCTTTGTCCATACCTTCCCAACTGTTGCTATGGCTTACAGTCTCTCCCTATACGCATGGATTGGACGTACAGCCAGGAAAATAGACTTCCCGAAGAGTGGGCGTGGGATGGAGCAGTCAGGCTCCTAATGTTGTTGTAACTGAAATCCAGTGTGTACAAGTGTTTTGTTGATAATTGTTTAGTGACGTTTTCAAACTGCCTTGTAAAATCCGCCAGACTGATGGTGAAGTCGTCAAGGTATTTTGTTCGTGCAGATTGATCACATCGCTCAGATGATCAAGAGCCTGTTTGACATTGGCCTGAGGTAGAATGTCCACGGCTACCAAAATGATCGGTGAAATTTCCCGCGTCAGGTAAAATGGACGGCACTTCATTGCGAGATATTCCATGTCTGTTGAGCAAAATTGGAACGTGAACTGTTGTTTTACCCCCAATCTGGTGAATGCTTCCCTCCCCAGCACTATGGGCTCAGTCATTTCCACAGATGAGCTGCTCCTGTCCCCTCCCCACTATTGATAGCTCACACTGCCGCCCTCAGCCGGTGCCTCCTGCTCCTGCATCACTAGCCGGGACAAAGAACTTCCCAAACTCCATTCGGCCTGCCCCCTCTTCCTGTGGTGTTGGAGATGTAACATCACATGGACAATCCAGGTAACGTCCAATATTATGGCATGAACTTCGATATCTCTATCTTCCACTATTTTCTCCTCCATTTACCCTCTTCTTCATTACTTCAATCGGGGCTTATACTAGTCTGCTTACTTACTTTTACCTCCCATTTCTACCCATCCAAATCCCCTTTCTGCCATGTTCCTCTCTGATATTGGACTCTTTCTTGTCCAGCCCTTTGCATTTTCCACTTATAACGCCAAGCCATTTATTTCGTTCCCTTACCCCATCCAGCTGGCTCCACCTAACACCTTCTAGCTTGGCCTCCTCTCCTCCGCCATCCTTCCCTTTCTTCCCCAGCCCTGTTGAAAGGTCGCGACTGGAAATGTCGACTGTTTATTTATTTCCATAGATACTGCCTGACCTGCGGAGGTCCTCCAGCATTTTCTGTGCGGCGCATATTGATGCACTCCCTCGTATAATAAAACAACTCCCATCAAAGTTCGCACCCGTATGAAACAAAGTTATTCAATCACTGCACACATGACCCTCAAATTGGTGCAAGTACTTAAACCGACAGAGCATCTGCATTCATAGCAATTGTACCAACAATGACAATTGTTTTGTTGATGCTTGAAACTGGTATTTTTATTATCAGTGAGATATTCATATTTTCTTATTTGACTATCTTAACATCACTTTCACCGTAAATATAACACAACAATGCATATTATGTTTATTTTTCCTGGCGTGATAACTCGATGTAGTTATGCGTTGAATGGTCTGGACTGAATGGCACATAAGAAGAGCGTTTCACCGTGTCCAGATGCTGGTTACAGTCATAAGCCAACAGCTCGTCGGATATGCGATGAAATTGATCAGTCTGTTTGATTGTCAGAGAAGGGCAGATAAGGTCAATACGGAGATACATGGTAATTACCGTCAATGGAGGAGAAGGGCTGGGAGATTCATGAAGAGTGACAGTGTTCTCGAGATGTAGAGAAGGACAACAAAATAGATGTTTAAACATCAATAACGTTTTCAGATTTGGGTTAATAATGTGGTGTTAAACACATTCCGAATATATGCCTTCACTGTCTGGAAAGGTCATTACATCATAATATATAGTATTTCACAAACAAGTGAAAATCTGCAGATGATAGGAATCCAAACAACACACACAGAATTGCGTGTATAATAATTGTCTGATTAGAGATCTTAACTTTCCAGCTGTGAATGCAATGGAACCGATGCAGAGGGGTTTCACCAGGAAGGTGCCGAACATGGAACATTTCAGATGGTAGTGAAGAATCAGTCATTCTCTCCTTGAAGCGGGGAAGAAGAGATGCTTCATACAGAAGGCTATGTGGCCTTGGGTATAGAGGGCACTAGCCCTGATGCCGTGGGCTTTCCTGTTGCAGCTGGCCAGGAGAGGACACAGCGGAGGCGGTGTGACACGATGTGCATGCTGGATTGGGTGCTGCCCTCCAGTGTTCGCCCGCTGAAACACAAGTTGGATTGTGTGCGTGCGTGCGTATGTTCAGTCTGCGGAATGCTGAGGAGAATTGGTTCTTGACGATAACACCAATTTACTCCGGAGACACTCCGGAGACCTGGGCAAAACATTTTATTGTGATTGTATTTTACTGCGATCTTAAATGTGCTAATTGTACCTTGTGCTGTGTACGACAGTTGGTACCATGATCTGCACCTAAGCTCCAGAGGAACGCTATTTCGTTTGGCTGCATTGATGGATATTCCTGGATGGCTGAATGACAATTACCCCTCAACTTGAACTTAAGTGTTGCATTTTGGGAGATCGATTAGAAAGAAAATAAATACGTCATTAATGGCAGGACCAGGTGATGGATAGAAGGATATTGTGTTTCAAACACGTAGTTCCCTGAAAGATGTTTTACACGTTGATAAGCTGGTTAAGACGTCACGCTTGCTTTTATTAGATGATGAACTGTTCTCAAGAGTCTGGAAGTTGAGTTAAGTTTTATGGAACTCTGGATCGTCTGCATCTGTGACACGGACGTGGCAGGAAAACGAACCCAAGTGCAGGACTCCGACGCGGAGGCAGGATCAGGAGGCAGAATCTCCGTAGCGAGTCTAGAATCGGGACCAGGCTGAGTCAGGACCTGGGGAACTTGGTTTACGAAGAGATAAGGGGTTGAAGACTTGGAGCAAGGTTGCTCTCTCTCTTTGAGAGTCGACCAACAATCTAGCAAGGGCTGACCGGAGCTGTCAGAGTCTTATTCTCTGGTTGCTAATGGAAACCAGGTGTTGATGATTGAGAGGAATTAGGAATGATTGGGAATGAAGTGTGGGGATTAAGGGCCAATTAGGGAAGAAAGGGAAAATGTGGGAAATGCCTGCCAGGACCATGACAGCATCTTGAGCGTAACATTCAGTTTTCGTCTACATTTTGACAGGCCGCAAAACAGTGTTACCAATGGCTGCCTGGAATAGATGGTCCGTGAGAGGTTGGACAAACGTGGATTGTTTTCTCAAGAGCAGCGGAGGTTGAGGAGAAAATCGACAGAGTTGTATAAGACAATGAGAGACATCAGTAAGGTAGACACCCACCGCCTGTTCTCCTAATAATAATCCTTCCGTTCCAGGACATCTGAAGTATCCTTTCTAGAAAAATTGTCATCTCTGGTTAATAACGTTTTTTTTTCCACCAAGGAGTTTACTAGCATTTGTTCCGCTTCTCGGACATCCGCTCTCGCCTCATCTACCAATGGAACATAGCCAGCATATCACCTCTCGACATTGCTTGAAATCCACCAAATGATAAAATACATAAAAAGTGACGATAATAATTTAAGATAAGAAAAGCTAAGATTAAAAGAAATGTTTGATGCAAGTTTTGTACCAAAACTTGCGGATGTCCGTGATGCACACCCTGCTGTGGCGTTGGAGGCAAATACGATAAAATCGCTCAACAGGCTCCCGGATTGGCACTCAGGCAATGGATGTGTGTGAACGTTATTTAGGCATTATGGATTGACTTACTTGGGTATTTAATCACTAATTCAGTTATTTCGGCACAACGTGGAATGGAGGATCTGTTTCTGATCCATGTGCTATGTTGCCGCCGCTCGCCTCTCGCCAGCCGAAAGCTTCCTAGCCTTCCCTGCGCCCATGGAATTCAGTGTTTCCTGGGTCAGGTGACTCTAATGTGGGACACATTAACAATTGATTATCTGGGTACACCATCTGGAGTGTCACTGCAAGACATATCGAAATGCACCTTTTTAAAAACGTCCCTTCAGCGCAGGGAATCTATACCTACCACGGTACCCACTCAGCTGGTCCCAATTTCGTTCTTTCGGCCGGTATCGTTCTAACTCTCGCCCCTCCATCCGACTATCCAACAGCTTCTTAAATATTACTATTGTTCTCGCCAGAACGACGACTTGAAGCAGCTCATCCCACATACCCACCACAAACTGCGTTTACATTAAAAAAAGATACCTTGTATGTCCCCCTCAATCTTACCAAAATTACCTGTGCCATTTCAGACACTTCCCTGCCGTCTCCTGACCTCTCTGTCACCACCTCAGGAGACAGTGTCCATCGACTTTTACTACAAACTTCCTGCTTCCCACTCCTGCTCTCAGCCTGTCTCCTGTTATGATCCCATCCTTTTCTAAAAGTTTCTCACTCTCGGCAGCCTTACTCCTAATACGAAGCCTTCCATTCCAACACATCTGGAATATTCTTCCTCCGAAAGTTGGCTCCTGAGTCCGGGAGGTTTTCTCTATCATGGGGTTTCATCGCATTTTTTTCCGTTTCTCCGCTATTGGCTCACGTCTCAAATGCAAACAGAAAATAGCCAGCACATCACCCCAAGATATTTCCACCAGATGTAACTCTATCCACCAGCATAGTGCCACTCGCCATCATTCATTGTTCGCAAGGATTTCATCCTCCATCCTTCCTAGATCCACTCTAGCCTCTCCCTTAAGCACTGGCACTTTTCACCACAACGGACGTTTTGTTCCTCTATCTCATCTGTCGCCATTATCCAGAGTCCCTGGATCTGAAGCGAAGATTCTCTCGATGTCACATTCACTCATCGTGAAGACCATTCTTGTCCAACCGCTGCTCTCCTCCCGCTTTGAACTTGTGAAGCTCCCTGGTTGTTAATTCCACTGCCTATTCGGATAACATCCTGGCGGCCCTAAACGTCATCCACTGCGAGGGTATGGCTATGTCATTCGGGGGTGTTGTATCAGGACCCAGATGGAGGACGCAGACTCTGCACTGCTAGGAACAGGGCAGGACGAAGCTAAAGGACGGAACAGGACGCAGCCTTGGCTGGGGAAGTAAGACCAGGACGAGGGATTGGGAACAAGGAGCCTGGGATAGGCTCTGAGCCCGAGACAGGACAAGGACCCAGAACCTGGGATTGCCTCGGGCTCGGACCCCCAATCGGACCCCCCAAACCAGGCGAAGACGTTACGAGGCTTGGCTAGAGACGGCCGGTCCTACCAGACCGAGGCAAAGACAAGAGAGAGGGAGAGAGAGCAAGGGGGAGAGAGAGAGAGAGAGAGCGAGAGAGAGAGAGAGAGAGAGAGAGAGAGAGAGAGAGAGAGAGAGAGAGAGAGAGAGAGAGAGAGAGAGAGAGAGAGAGAGAGAGAGAGAGAGACACTCTGCTTGGTTCTTACCCCAGTTCCTGCAATTTACACTCTGGGTTCCGTAAAGCCGCAGACAGCAGTATCACCACTAAGTCTCCCAGGTCGTTGTCATTCAGGTGCAGTTCCGTCAGTGAGCAGTTGGTGCTGAGAGAGGAGGCGAGATGCTCGGCGTTATGGCTTGTAAGAGAATTCCACCCAAACCTGGAGGTGAGGCAGAGGAAACGATAAGATTCAGGAGCCATTCAGCCCATTGAGCCTGCTCCACCATTCTGTCATGGCTGAACCCGGATCCCACTCAACCCCATGGACCTGCCTTCTCGCCATTAACTTTGATGCCCTGACCAATCAGGAAACTGCAAATTTTCGCTTTAAAGATACCCTGGCCGCCACCTGTGGCAGAACATTTCACAGATTCACCACTCTGTGCCTACATCAATTCCGCCTTACCTTGGTTTTAAAGGGTCACACCTGAAAGGCTGCACGCTGTACTTCTGGACACACCCTCCATAGGAAATATCCTGTTCACGTCCACCCTATCTCGTTCATTCAACATTCGGTAGGTTTCAATGAATGCGGATTCTTCCAAATTCCAGTGAGTATAGACCCAGCCCTACGAGACCATTCTTAGATGCTAAGCCCTTCATTAAAGGAATCATCGTTGAGAAACTTGTGCGGACTCACTCCAATGACACCTCCTTTCTGAGATATGCGGCGCAAAATTGTTGCAAATGCGACCAAGTGCTGCCTGAATAGTTTCTTATAAAGCCTCGGATTTATAAGATCCTTGATTTTCATTTTATCCCCCTTGAAATGAATGCCAACTTTGCATTTGCCTTCTTTACCAGGGGCTCAATCTGCAAATTAACCTTCTAGGATCCTTGTCCGTGGACTCCAAAGTCCCCTTGTACTCTTAGAGTTTGCATTTTCGCCCCATTTATTTAATAGTCTGTACGTTTGTTCCTTTGACAAAATGCATTATCATACGTCTCTCAACACTGTATTCCTTCTGCCATTTTTTGTCCATTCCTCCAGTTTGCAGAACTCATTCTGCAATCGCATTTCTTCCTCGGCACACCACCCCTCCCACCTGCAGGGTGTTTATCACATGTTTGCATAGACTTAGGTAGAAGTAATTAAAACTCATTGTTTAACCAGTCCACAGATTTCATATTAGCAAACTATGTTCTGGCAAGATTGTCTGTATTTGTATTTGAGCGTTTGTCTGAGTTAGGTATAACAATCAAACTATCAGCTGTTAGTAACAATTTAGCAAACGGGAGAGTTCTATGTTGCAGCATAAAAACTGTAGACTTTTGATAAATGCGTGCACTGTGTCTGAATGTGAAGACGCTGATGGACAACACCATGAAGTGGTTGCTGAGACAATTAACACAGCAGACGCTTTGCTTCATAATTATCAATACTGTTAAATGTATTATATTACATCCACCACTGACGCCGTTTCAGGCATCTGACTGCGGCACCGAACTTGCTGCTGGTCGTAGAATTCCTTTTCCCCGTTTCCCTGCAATGTATTGAGTGGAGGCGTCAGGTCTGTCTGAGTGGTTGTGTCAGATTACGCTGTATCTGTTGTAATCTGTCAATCTTCAGTTGTAAAGTCAATGGAATCGGAAATGCTGGATTGGAAATCAAACACGTGGAATGCTAGAAGCACTAAACCCCAGACAGCTTGTATACATCGGGAAACCAGTTAATAATGGTGTCAGAGGCTCCCCTGAGAACAGTCCTGAGAAGAGACGCTTTAACATATTTTCCACATATTCTGTTTTTCATGGGTGAGTGCTTCCAACATTTCCCATTTCTGTTCCGTTCTTCGGTTTTATTCATTTGGACTTAATCGAATTTATTCATTTCGTCTGGACGTGACGGGGGTGGCGCTAGTAGAAAATATTACTTTCAGTATTGACTGCGAGGACGGAGTTACCAGATTATCGCTCCCACTTCTCCTTTCGGTACTCAGTAACGAGTCCGTATTCAGATCATATTCACTTCAGTTTACTCTGTAAACTCACATTTCTACGACCCCTGTGCCCCGACCCTCCTGTCAAGCCCTCCACTTTTAAATGCAAGAATAATGTGGAGATGTCACAGAATCCTTACAACAGCTGGATTCGTTTCCGTTCTGTATTTTCTCAGCTTGCTGTTCCCTTTCTCTCTTCCAGCGAACTTGGTGGCGATTGTGATCCTGTCCCGGGGAAAGTGCGGTCTCTCCAAATGTATCACTCGCTACATGGTGGGAATTGCAGCGGCCAATCTCCTGGTCGTTATCTCCGATCCGCTGCTTGGGTGGACTGGTGTGTTGTATTTTCCCCGATCATTCCTGTTCATCACTCCTGTGTGCTGATTCAATATGTGGTTGATTTTTGCCAGCACTGCAACCTCCGTCTGGCTGATTGTCGCTTTCACCGTCGATCGATTTGTGGCCATTTGCTGTGAGAAACTGAAAACAAAATATTGCACCGAGAGAACGGCGGCTGTGGTTATCGGGACAGTGTGCTGGCCTGTTTGGAGTGTGTCCTCTGGGGCTTTATAGTCGAACGGTTGGTAATAATTGACGGTGTTCCCTGGGGTTGTGTTCCGACACCGAGCTTCCTAAACTCTCCCTCATGGTCGGCATTTGAGATGTTTCACCGCATTTTAACCCCTTGTGTCCCATTCGTTCTGATTATGCTGTTCAATATTCAGACTGTCAGGCGGATTCTAGCAGCCAGTCGAGCCCGCAGGGGGCTCCGGAAACAAATGAGTGGAGAGAGAGACAAGGACCGGGAGATGGAGAACAGACGCAAATCCATCGTTTTACTCTTCAGTATAAGCTCTAGTTTTATATTGTTGTGGGTAACACATGTGTTATTTTATATCTATCAACGGATTTCAATGAGTGATGTTTATTATTCTGTCACGGATCCCCGTTTCATCACAGACAAGACATCGGGAATGTTGCAGATTCTCAGTTCCTGCACCAACACGAGTAATTACGCCCTGACTCAGAGCAAATTCCGAAAGGAACTAAAAAATGCGGTGAAATACCCACTGAATCGGATCTTGAAACTCATCAAACGTTTCCAATAAATGGAGTAAAACTGCTTTCTCTACCTTACTTGTGTGTTCACGTTGTCATCCTGGTCAGCACACACACGGTATGCCGACGTGACCCTTCCTGTGCTGTACTGTTCACTGTTTATTGATCAATGGTTTGATGCCCAGCGGGCGAAGATCTATGCGACATGTCACGAAATTCATATTTCCACTCTGACTGTGGCTGTCAACTGGGGCATACTACCTGCAGGAGTGGTGAGAACAACCAATCAGAGTTTTCAAATAGGAACTGGACAGGTCCTTCAGGTAAATTAACCAATGGGTTGTGGTTAAAGGATTGGGAACGGGACAGTCGGAATGCTGAACAACGTCAGTTTGCGCAATAAGACACACTTCTGTAAAACTCTGGCACCGTATTCCAAGCACACGGAGCTACCGGAGCACAGGACTGGACAGTGAGGGCACAGGTTAGATTCGAACACAAGGACAGAGATGTATCAATATTTAACACTGATGACACAGAGCCGGACAATCCCAGTTTTGTACTACGACACTGACATATGCACAATAGCAGCTCCATATTGTAAGTGCGTAGGCTATTGTGACACTATGCCTGGCACTGTGAGAACGCAGAGATTCACAATAGCCGTCACCAGACTAAGAACAGAGCTCTTTGCAGAAGTCGGCACCACACTGTAAGCACATAGTCCTTTACAAGAACTGGCCCTATACTGCAAAGCCAGAAATCTTTAGAACAGCTGCACCGTACTCTAAGAACGAATGTCTCCACGACAGCCAGTACCATACTGCAATGCCACGGACATTGGCAACAACTAACAGCGTACTGTAGGGGTATAGACCTTTACAAGCGTGGGAAGCATGTTTTTAATGCAACAGGCCTTTACAACAGCTAATCATTCCAATACATGCACAGCCATGAAACTGTACTGGAAGTCAGAGGTTCTTGCTAAATACCGAGCTAAATACACTGGCTACGGCCTGTGTGATCAGAGATCTCAACAGTCTCTGCAATGAACAAAAATTAGCCATAATACAAACCGCACTCAGATCTGCACCCTATGAGAAGCCCGAATGAGTTGACTTATCATAGCACAAAAATGGAGGAACACAGGTCCCAACTAACACAGCACGACTGTGTGGAGCCACAGCGTTCCAGCACCATCCATTTGCCGTGCGGAGATAGACATGAACAACCCCACATTGCTCTGTGAAGCCACAGCCCGACACAGAGCATACTCAGCCCGCTGAGTACAGCAACCACCTGCTACACTGAAAGAACACAGACCTATACAAAGCAGCTCTGGGCTGCGTTGACGTTGTCCAGTACAGCTCCGGCACTATACTGCGGGGACAGAAACTGCTGCCACTCAGCATGTGAGGAAGAGGAGTGTTTACCTATGGTATAAACGTGCCCTACATACGAGGTTGTGCAGGAACAGTCAGCAGTTCACTACAGTGACAACGAATTTTACAATATCATTACCTTCACTACAAGGACTCAAACTATAAATCTATGAACACTGTGCAGTTCGCCGGTGGTAAACACTAGTACAAACACAACACTTCAAGATCAGAGCCCTAGACAACAGTGACATTAGACTGGAATTCATGGATACTGTCGCTAACTTCCTTCTTTGAAGATGTAACGGAGAGTTGATGAAGGGGATCCTTGAAATTCTGTGTGCTTCAATTTCCAAAGGTTTTTGAAACGCAAGCAGGAGAAAGAGGAATGGGAATGCAGACAGGCTTTGGAAATTTGTAAAAGCACAAGAGCGGTGTGTAACATAAATTCCCCTAAACAGTGGGATCCCGAGTGTAAAGGCTTTGATAATCAGAATTTGTTGACAGTGTCCTAGAACGATTTATGAACCTTTACAGCCTGCTTATGTTAGATTGTGCAGATTTTAGATATCATCCTGCTTGGTCGCATCATGGTTTACTTTGGAAACACCAAGGCCCTTGAGTGGAATGGCCAAGGAAAAGTTTTTGATACCGATCCATCACAGGTAAAGCTCTCCCTATCACTGATAACATCTACAAAGAGTTGCTGTCACTGGAAATCAGCTTTCGTCATTAAAGGCCCTTGTGGTAGAAATGGTAAAAACTAGTGTATGGTGGGATATTTGACCACTCAGGAGCCAGCTAGATTTACGACGGCTAATGGAAGTCTAGAGTAACCTTGAATGATCAGCGCAGTGCCAAGACTTCAAATTGAGTGTCAAGACATTGAAAGAGATCGAAGGAAGGGTGACTAAGAGGGCGAGTTAAGCAGTGGACAGCTCCAGCTGAAAGAGGGGGGGGGGGATTAGCGTCTGAATTATATGGGGACTGCCCTGGCTGAAATGGGGACTACATCCTAATTATAACGGTACAGCTCCATCTGAAAGGTGGGTAGTTTCCAGGCTCCTCCCTGGGAGAAGGGAAGGTAGACGGTAGCCTAGCGTCCGAACAATGACACAGAGTAAGACGACATCTACATGGCTGAGGCTGGAAGAAGACCTGAGAAGAAAATAAACTAGGGCTACAAAAAGAAAAAAGGCTACCAGGGAGCCTATAGAATACTCCCAGTTTGAGTAACTGTGCCCTTCCAGTTCCTAACTTTTATCCATACTGACTCAAAAGAAGATCCTGCTGCTTTTTACACCCTTTCTCGGCTGTCATAATATCTCTGACCAGTAATTTCACCATTCTTCCACTTCCACCCCCCACATCTCTTTCCCTTTTAAAGCACTAAAATCCAGGAATATTGAGAATCCATTCCGGCCCTGGTGCCAGTGGGGTCTCTGTAATGGCCACTACATCATAATTCAATGCATGTATCCAAGCTCTCAGTTCTTCACCTTTGTTCCTGATGCTCCTTGCATTGAAGTTCATGCACTTTAGCCTTTCTACCTTACTACCCTTACACCCTTTATTCTGCTTCGCTTTCTTCAAAGCCTCTGTATATGTCAGATCCGGCTTTACTCCATGCACTATACTTGCAGCTCTCGCATGACCTTTATCCTGCTCCACCTCACTATCTGCTCGAACATTCTGGTTCCCCTCCCCCTGCAAATCTAGTTTACACCACCCGGAGCAGAACTAGCAAACCTTCCCGCAAGGATGTTAGTCCCCCTCCAGTTCAGGTGCAACCTGTCCCGTAAGAACAGTTTCCATCCTCCCTGGAACAAGGCTCAATTGCCAGGAAACATTAAGCCACCCCTCCTGCACCAACTCCTTAGCCACGTATTTAGCTGCATTATCTTCCTAGCTCTATCCTCACTATCCTGAGATTGCAACCCTGGAGGTCTGGTCCTTCAACTTTACACCTAACTCCATAAACTCTCTTTGCAGGAACTCTTTCTTCATCTTATACACATCATTGGTCACATAGGTTCCTCAATTTTGAGGCTGTGCCCTCCTGTTTAGGATTTCTCCACCAGAGGAAACGTCCTCTCCATATCCACCCTATCTCGTCCTTTCAACATTTCTGTGTTCAAGCCATGGAGATGGGACATTACTTGTTATTCCACCAGCCTGAGGGTCACCTTATCCTGGCAGAAAAGGATTTTCTGGAACGATATGTCGGGCTGGGGATGGGGGTAGAAATTGACATCTTTAGCTATGAATCTTTGGATATGAATAAAGTTGATAGATCGGACCACAACTCTTCAGCAGGGCTGGAAAGTATGGGGAAAGATGACAACATCAGATCGTTGGAGAAGGGGGAGGATGAAATCTGATAGGTGAAGCCAGATGAATTGGGAATGTAGACGAAATAAGTGACTGGGATCGGATAATTGGAAAAGGCTAAGTATCTCTGCGTGAAAGGTCATGTTTGATAGATCTTATTCAATTTTTTGAAGAATTTACTAAGAAAGTTTACTAGGGTAAAGCAGTGGATGTTGTCTGCATGGACTTCACTAAGGCCTTTGGCGGGTTTCCGCACGAAAGGTTAGTGAGGAAGGTTAATGGTTAGCTATTAATATTGAAGCAGTAAAATGGATTCAGATGCCAGAGAGTAGTGGTAGATAACTGTTTTTCATCTTAGAGGCCGGAGACTAGTAGTGTGTCTCAGGGATCTGTACTGGGTCCAATGTTGTTTGTCATAATGATCTGGATGATGGGGTGATGAATTGGATTAGTAAGTATGCAGATGATACTAAGATGACTGGCGCTGTGGAAAATGAAGTAGGGTTTCAAAGCTTACAGAGAGATTTAGGCCAGTTAGAAGAGTGGGCTGAAAGATGGCAGATGGAGTGTAAAGCTGATAAGTGTGAGGTGCTACATTTTGGTAGGAATAATCCAAATAGGACATACATGGTAAATGGCAGAGCATTGAGGAATGCAGTAGAACAAAGTGATCTAAGAATAACGGTGCATGCTTCCCTGAAGTTGGAATCTCATGTGGAGAGGGGGGTGAAGAAAGCTTTTGGTATGCTGGCCTTTATAAATCAGAGCATTGAATACATGAGATGGTATGTAATATTAAAATTGTACAAGACATTGGTGAGGCCAAATTTGGATTATTGTCTCCAGTTCCAGTCACCGAATTATAGGAAAGATGTCAGCAGAATAGAGAGAGTACAGAGGAGATTTACTAGAATGTTACATGGGTTTCAGCAACGAGGTTACAGAGAAAGGTTGAACAGGTTAGGACTTTATTCTTTGGAAAGTAGAAGGTTGAGGGGGGATTTGATAGAGGTATTTAAAATTATGAGGGGGATAGATAGAGTTGACGTGGATATGCTTTTTCCATTGAGAGTACGGGGGATTCAAACAAGAGGACATGAGTTGAGAGGCGGCAAAAGATTTAGGGTAACACGAGGGGAAACCTCTTTACTCAGAGAGTGGAAGTTGTGTGCAACGAGCTTCCAGTAGAACTGGTAGAGGCAGGGTCGATATTGTCATTATAAAAAATGGATATGTATATGGTCAGGAAAGGAATGGAGTGTTATGGGCAGAGTGCTAGTCGGTGGGATTTGGTGAGAGTATGCGTTCGGCACGGACTAGAAGGGCCGACATTGTCTGTTTTTGTGCTGTAATTGTTATATGGTTATATACCTGAAGTTCTTCGCGTCGACATTCAATTGCTTTGATTAGTTTGTCCCAGAATCAGATTCAGTTCCGATTCCGCGCTCTTTACACAACAAATAGCTGTTCGTCTGGGAAAGGTCGGAGGTTTACCAGCTCATTACCTGAAACTTCTTGCATCGAAATTCAATTTATCTGATAGGATATCCAAGAGGAAGAATCACTTCAGAGTCCACAACAAAAGGGTGGGATGGTATACAAGGACAAATTGTTTGACTGCTCCTCCTGTCTTTGACTGGACTGTAATTTCTGCCGTTCAATATTAAAACAACCTTATGTATCTCTACTCTTACTGGCATATTGGTATAATCATCGCAGATGAATAAGGTGGCAAAGTATGAGTTAAGGATATCCATTATGTCATTCTACGCATAATATAACACCCCACTATTAATCCTAATACACTTAACTTCCTCCTTAACTTTTGTTTTGCTGCTCAATAAAAGGAAGAACATCTATTATGGTCAACCTTATCATTCTCACAACGTCCTTCTCAACCTATATTTTGGCAAACCCAATTTAACTCTTGACTGTTTTCATATGCCGTAGGGTTAACGTCATTACTATTTTTTTCTTTATTCTTTTTACAGTTGTCTTTTCTTCAATATTTTTCCTATATATTTATCCATCCATAAACTCGACTATAGATTTGCTAAATCTGCCTGCAAAAAAAAAAAGATCTAAGGTCGTATATTTTACTTATTTTGATAGTAAATATTACTTTGAACTTTCAACTTTAGTCTATTGTTTTTCCTGTGCTTCTTACGACCCCGAGTTTGAAAGCTTCCTACACAATGCAAATAAACATTTTAAATCGACCCCATTGTCCCGCAATTGACTCAAAGTCAAGCAGTACCTTACAGTTTACCTTCCGAAGACTCAGCTGCATCTGCACACACTTTGTCTTTATGAAATTTAATTAATTTTCTATTGATTTAATCCCTGACAAAACTTCTAAATTAGCAATGAAATAATAACTTGATCCGAAAGACTCAACAATTTCCTTACTCAGGATTCTAACCTCATTGTTACACGGTAACGTGGAAGTCTCCTCAGTGTGGAGTTATCACTAGTCATGAATGTATGAAGTGGAAAAAAAACGCTGATATAAAGATCTCGAAAATTACCCATGGGGCATTAGAGACAACAAATTTAAACGAAGCCGGAGCAAAAGGGTGCTTAATTGAGAAGTGGGTAGGATTGCAGCATCAAGCTAAGTTACAGCCGGACTGATTAGATGAAGCACTCATGTTTTCCAAAATGTGGTGACCCGTGTTGAAGAGAAGCTGTCAAGCTTAATTAGAAGACAACACATTTGCGAGGAAGGTGGGTGCGAGGTGCGAGTAAATAATGCATTTGAATCAGTTTTGGAGTGCTTGTGAAAGGAAAGAGTGTGGGATAAGAAGCACTGTAGTTTGCAGCGAAGTGGAAGGATGAGTAAACTGAATACGGAGTCCATGGTCAATATGGCCATGACCTTATCTCCACCTACCTGTCTTTTCCCCTTAACCCTTAACTCCCCTACTTGCAAAAAGCTATCTGACCTTGTCTTAAGTATATTTCCTGGGGTAGCCTGCAGTGTTTCATTGATCAGATAATTCTGCAGATTCACCACTCTCCGGGAAAACATTTCCTCCTTATCTCCGCCAACTATCTACATTGCCGTATCTTGAGGCCATGTCTCCTAGGTCTGGTTTCATCTACCAGTGGAGACAACTTCTCTACCTCTATCTTATCCATTCCTTTCATAGTTTCATATGTTTCTATATCCTGTAACTCCAGGCCACAAGCTTCAAACAAACTCAGAAAAGGAAGAAAAATAGCTATTAAAGATAGAAATACAGCTGAATCAGAAGATGCCAGCAAACGAGTCTCCGTTAGGCGGCATCATCCTAAACTCCCCCCTCTGATTATAAGGGAGGTAACACGCGAAAGGAATATACCGTCACTCCATCAATAAGGCAGTAAAGACCATAGTTCCGGAGTGGGTTGTGGGGGGGGGGGGGACGTGTGGCAAAGGGGTCAGTACAATATCCAAATCTGTTACATTAACGGTGCCGATGGGGATAATTAAGCCTGATAATATACAACAAATCGTTAATTTAATCTCAATCCTATCTTTGGTCAGTGATTGGAGGTGAGAAAACGTTTTTGGAGATTTGGTGTCGTCGTGACGTCATATTTTAGATATGTTGAATAATAAATTCCGGACGATACATCACTTCCACGTCCATTTGCTTTAGACTCGAAAGGTTTTCTTAAATGTTGTATGATTCTAATTATAGATTGTTAATTGTTCGACACTTAAAAGTTCTGCAATAGGTTAAACTGTGAATGCATTGAGCATGTAAAATATTGCACATTTGTGAGTTCAGTTGCAAGAGAAACAGAGGTAATGCGTGCGTGAATGAACGGAAGGGAGTCGTGTGATTCCTAGCATTGCATTGAAAAGATGTTTGAATTAATCTTTTTTGTTACCAATAGGATCTCACTGTCTGTAAATGTCTGCTACATTGGTTGAAATAAATTTCCAGGAACATGTGAAAATCAGAGGCTGCTGCTGTTTCCGAAATTCTACAAAGCCTTAGTGTACGGGGGCAGCAATCACTCACATCTGGTTTCCCTTTGTTCTTTCGAAATTTGATAAGGATTTTCATCCAAGGAAGTAACTGTTTATTCTATATACTCCATTTATCAGCGACACATTTGAAGGAAGTAACGCTGGAGCTTAGATTTCTGTTCTGCCTTACCTGTGTATTTCGATTGTGTTCTTCTGTTTGCTTGCTGTGGTATTGATCTCAGAGGGAGACACGGATTCCGTCCTGGCCATGTGAAAGCAAGGTTAAATGGACCCATATATGAGTGTTTCTAATCCGTGTACGAGAAACCCGCTGTCAAACGAAATTGACATGAGACAAATTAGTGTGTACTTGAATTAGAAATTTGAAATTCACTTTCTGGGATGCTGGTTCATTTGGAACGCAACAAAGGAAGCTGCTGAATATTTTGAAATACTGATCTTGAGTTGCAAGTCTCCAATGGAAAAAATGTTTGATGTAATCATAGCATCTGCCCTGTAATAAGTAAACTTGATTTCAGTTTCGATAGCCTGCAGTTTAAGTCCGAATTCAAATTCAGCCCTAGCTGAAGTAAATCATCCACGTCCTGCGGGATGGTCAAATTAAATCTGTCTCAGAACATTATAATAGCAGCGTCTTGATATAGTTGAAAAGGGTACTGAAGATTATACTTTTCTTGCGAAATTCACTAGCTACATTCCTCCAGGCAGAATACACCCCATCCACTACCTCATCGGCGTTCTCTCGGTTAGCCAGTTCTGACTCTCTGCAGCCAGGTTTCACTAGATGCCAGGCCACCTGACTTTCTCAAAGTGTGCACCACAGGGAACCCAGTCTAATACATTACAGAATGAATATTCTCACATCGAGGCCTCTGCTTCATCTGCCTATTTTTCACATTTTCATGGAATTTATTCTGGCTCATAAGGGATACAAAAACACGCTGACTATCCACAACTAGCATAGGTTTCTCCGTAAATTCCGTATCCAAGAAGCCTCTCAAATACCTTGCCCACTACTGACCGAAGACTCACTGGCCTGTAATTCTCAAGACTATCCCTATTATCTATCCCTGAAGATGTTTCTTCAGCAATATCTTCGCTCGCTTTCTCTAATTACCTGGATTGCATTCCTTCTAGCGCCGGGGAATGATTTACATTCATGCATTCCCAGTATCCAGCTCGTATTTCTAAGCGTCTGCATGCCTCAGCATACCTCCCTTTTTCCGCTGTGTCCACATTCATCAAGGTCTCACTGACCGATGAATACCGAAGCAAAGTATCATAAAGGACTCTCACTGCCTCCTTGCACAGCATACACTTTTCCTCTTTTATCTCTTCTCTCTCCCACGCTCTCTCTCGTCAGCCTCCTGCTTTCCACCAACCTTAATTCGGCTCTCCCATGCTTCTCATGTCCCCTTCTTAATTCTTCTAAGTCCATTGTTAAATTCCGCCTGACTATATGGTGACTTTCCCTTGGGCCATGCATGTTCCTTTCTCCCAAAACCCTAAGTATATATCTTTCTTCTTCTTGAAGAGGTGTTTTATATCTCTTATCAAGCAGGGTCACTTTACAGGGCCATCGGATCCCCGCCTCAATGAAACAAGCCAATGCTGAATATCAATTAAATGATCCATTAACAATTTCCATATTTTTCTTGAGCATTTGAAGGAATAAATTGCTTCACTAATTCGGCTCCCACGTTCCTACCCAATAGTGTCAATTAAGTACATTCCATATTGTCTGCTGTTCTCCCAGTGTAAGGTATGTTGAACAGTGTGTTCCATCCTTCTGAAATGCTGATACGTGGAGAGATCAGTTAACTGACCCAGTTCACTTTCTGATACTAGCACAAGATGGAATGTACACTAGTCCGCCTGTACGATACTTGTAACACCTCTCTTTTACCCGACGATGAAGCAATTTGAAACATCTGAACCCGAAGAGTCCGGAAGTCATCCCTCCCCTTGTGATTGAATTAATTTTATTTCTTACATCCTTCACATACATGGTGAATAAAAAAAAATCTTTACGTTACATCTCCGTCTAAATGTGAAATGTGCTATTATAAATAGTAATTTATAATAATTCATAATAAACGGAACAGTAATCATAACATAGAAAAATCACTGAAATCAGCGTGGGTTAATCAATGTGATGGCCGGGTGGATGACGCTGTCCCGAAGGCTGCTGGTCCTGGCTTTTATGCTATGGTACCATTTCCCGGATGATTGTCAAGTCTCTGCCATAATTTGGATGACCGGACACATAATTGTTTGGATTTATGATATTTTGTCAAACCTCGTCATGCAATCTTAACCTCCGCTGAATTGCAATTGGAGTGGGCGTTATCTACACAGGTGGCCATTTAACGTAAACACATACTTCATTCCATCCTTCAACTCTTGTCTGAATTTCCTCTGTGTCAGTGTGTAGATACAAGTATTGGTGCACACACTGAGAGATTGCAACATGAACCCAAATTGCTGTAGTATATATACCGGGGAACTCAGATATCTGTCCTGGTAAAAGTAATTTTCTGCTTGCCATGTCAGGGAATGAGCTACATAGGGTATCCAAAGTAATATGAAATTAGCAGAAATTGCGAACAGTAATATCATAGATTTTCTGCGGTTTTCTACCTCGGTATCTTTCAGATTATCGGTGCTCTTCCGAAGCCCTCTGCGGACTCTATTTGCCGCTATTATATGTCTTACTGTTAACCCATTGAAGACAAGAATTAAGCAGATTGGTAGCAACGGTGTTAAAATGCTATCCAGTAATTCGTAACCTTTCCACACAGGTAAAGTAGCGTATTCATGTGAGAAGGCGCAACGCCACGGGATGTTGTCAATAATGACGTAAGGTTCAAAGGCAAAGTAAAACGGGACACTTCTCCCGCAGCTCACTATAAGCACAGACACCATGACCACCGTTGCGGTTCTTTCAGTGCAGTATCGTTCCCCGAGCTTTCGACAACATATTGCGATGAACCGATCGAAGGTAAAACTGACCGTAAACCAAACAGAGCAGTCCCTCATCACAACAAATAATACAAGTGTCAGAGAGCATACAGGAGTGATGAGCATGGCTTTAGAATAAATGTAGATATTGTTGGTCTGTTCCACTAAAGCATGAACGATAACCACCATCAGATCCGCTGTTGCCATTCCAACCAGGTAACGGGTGATGCATTTGGAGAGTCCGCATTTTCTCCGAGATAGGATCACAATCGCCGTTAAATTAACTACAAGAAATTTGGAGAACGAAAGAAAAAACACAGAATTTATCGTTAGCTGCATATGTCTGAAGTCCTACCATTTTACCAATGGTATTTTTTTTTTCGAAGTGAAAAACAGACATTCAATTTGTGCGGACTCTGTCCGTGCACTCCAGCTGGACAATAATGGACAGAATTGGCAGTGTGATGGCGACTTTCCGACAGATTAGAACCGGACATCTAATTTCCACGTCACGTCCCGCTGCTGGTCGATCTCTCTATAAACAACAGCATTTCCATTGTTTGAGGTGAAATAGCTTGAGATTTAATGCATACGTTATAATTTAACATCTTATGGAAGATCAGACGACTGTCGATATTTGACTGGCCGGTCAGTTCAAACGGCTTCTGATCTGGAAGTGCGCCCACTGTCGGATTAGAAAGCCAAACAAGGTTAAACTATGAGATTATGGCAATACCGGCACCAACGCAATTCACAAAAGAAATCAAAAGCATCACATAGAAAAAATCTGGAAGCTGAATAACAAAACTATCAGATGCTTGAATCCAGAACTCTGGAAACACATTTCAGAAGAAGGTATCATCTGTGCTCAGTAAAAGTCCAAACAGTGCCGCGGAAAGAAAGCAAGATGACGACGGCACCGAACATAGAGTGACCAGCTCCAGTACCTTACCAGGGATACCGATCGCTACAATTGTAGGATAGAAAACGCCCGCGATGTAGTAAATCGCTGGATATCCCATATTCCGTCAGAGGCAGCGTTCAGTTGCAGGGAACGGTCCAAGCGCTCATATAAACCGGTGGCAGGTTTTACAGAGTTATATGCAATTCATAGAAATTCCACTGAGGCAATTATTGTGGTTATGACATCAGTCGCATGAGGGACAACTAGCTCCACAGTTGTATTAAAGTGTTTTTCTCACTGTGTAACCGTGCCATGAATTTGTATCCCAAGGGATGTTACAACTTCTTAACTTTTAAACAAAAGATAATACGGACTTTACCAATGAACTTTCCAAGACATCTGACCGCAGCTGCTGAACTGGGGCATGTTCTGATCAGTGTTGTTTCTAACGTAGTTAATCATCCTGAGCGATCAACATAGGCAATCAACTTCAACAAGATTTATTTTGTCCAATTCAGCTGAGCACATTCGCTTCTGACATTGAAGGCGGGACATTAGCTCGGCGGGTAAAATAGGGCACAATATATTGAGGGGGAAGACAGGATCATTTTTTTTTCCTGTCGCGTGTTTTAGTCATTTCGAGTCATTTGAATGACGAAAGTCACAGTTATAGCTGATGACATATATCACAATAAAATAGGTTGTACATATGTTCTTCAGAGTATATAAGAGAGATCGAGAGTAATATTCCAGGGAACGTTGATAAGAAAAAAATACGCACCCTTATGAATTTAGATGCGGCTTGTGGACGGATTGACGAACGTTCTTTTCTGGATTAGCGGAGAGCGGATGGTTGATTCTTTGACTCTGACAAGTTTAATGCAGGGATTCGAGTTAGGCCCATTGCTGTTGTTTTTTTTATCATGAATGTTAATGACACAGATGTCGATGTAGAAATCTGAATCAGAAGAATTGCGGACGACTCCTAAATTGCCGGCGTTGTTCCAGCCAGGAACTGTACCCAAGCTTGTAGCTTAATGTTGACTGACTGGGAAATGGGCTGAAAAATGGCAGATGGCATTTAATGCAGACAACTGCGAGATGCTCTACGTTGTGAGGAAAGATACAACAGTTTTCGACGCACATGTTGGATATGTGGACTTCAGTGTGCAGTATTTAAAAAGAGATCTGGCGATACAGATCTATAATTCCAGGAAATCGGCATCACGTGCATATCGGCTCGTATTGAGATCTGATCACAGTGGCCTTCACAATCAGATCACGGAGTATACGAGTTGGGATGTTATGTTGAAAATGTACAACACGTTGGTGAGGCCGTAGATAGAAGATCGTGGGCTGTTCTGGCCACATACTTACAGTTTGGAAATATCAATAAGCTTCAAAATTTCCAGAGATATTTGTAAGGAAGAGTTCGGGAATGAGCAGGGTGAATGCATGCAGATTTTCCCCATCCAGTGTCTACGCTATAGGCACTATAGAGAGGGGGCGTGGATACTAGAGAGGGAGTGCAGAGGGGATTTTCAAGGGTGTTGCCTGGAATGGAGTGACCTTGCAGTGATGAGGATTGGAGGTGACCTGACAGAGGTGTAAAAAGTGAAGAGAGCCATTGATTGCGTGAATAGTCAAAGTTTTTCCCCCCAGGGCCGAACTGGCTAACACATGAGGGCATAGTTTTAAAGTGCTAAAGTACAGAGGGGATACCAGGGATAGGATTTCCACATAGAAAGTGGTGCTTGCCGGCGGCGGCACTGGAAGCGGATACAATAGGGTATTTTAAGAGTCTTTTAACAGGTACATGGATCTTAGAAAAATAGAGGGTTGTAAGCTCGGAAAAGTCTAATGAGTTTGTTCAGTAGATTACATATTGGGCACAACATTGTGTACCGAAGGGTCTACAATATGCTGTAGATTTCTATCTTCTATATTCTATCTTTCGAGTGAATCTAGAGGTGATAGGCTTTGCGAAGTCACGACTATCTCTGCCCCATTTCCACATTTCGTCACCATTCTAAGTATGTGCAGAACAGAGGAGTGCTCAAGCTTACCTTTCAAGCTCATTTCCTTCTTCTTTTGTAGTACAAAACACTCCGTCCCTATTGTGGAATTCGTACCGATGAGCGGCCCTCGGCTTACTGGAAAAAAAAACAAAGTCTTACCATTCTTCATCCAGTGTGGAACTTGTACCAATGTGCAGCCCTCGGTTGAGCTGAGAGAGTCACACGTCTGTATCTATCGAGGAACTGGTATCGATGTGCGAATCTGGTATCACTGGAGGGTGACTCGCCTCTCTGTATCCATCGTGCAGCTAGTATTGATGTGTGATGGGCGGAACAGCACTCTATATCTACTGTGGAACTCGTACATTTGCGTGGTCCTCGGCTTCTTTGAGAGTATCTCAGCGCTGATAACACGCTTTTCCGTCGTACACTTTAAATAAGATTTGTAAGGCTGGCTGATCTAGTCTCTCCATGTGATTCACTATTTCTTGTAAATGGTTTTCTATCATTAAGTCGGGAACACATTGCCATTTGTTGCGACAGCAATTCATTTGAGTTCCTACTCTGGCATTTCATTATGCATTGTGCCATTAATCATTGACCGATATTTCAACGCTCGTACTAGTTTTGTTGATTTCTGCGATATCTGTGTTGTTACCAATACATCATTTACTATCTGTCTCCAATTGCTCCTCCGATGGCAATGATTCACTTCTCTTTTGTAGGATTGCAGCCTTTCCAGTGGCGAATGGGAAGAGGTAGAGAGTAACAGTGACGGACGGAGATATACTTGTCGGTAAAGCATGTTTCTGACTCACACGGTGACTCTGAGATGCCGAGTTCCCCTGCAACTGCGGTCATTGGTTCAGTCCCTGGAGGTGCTGCCTCGACGAGCACTGAACACGGTAAACACTGCAGAATGAAATGTGATGAAGCGGGGTCGTTTGATCGATGGTATATGACATCCGTATTGACTTGCTGAAGATTTAAGTGTGGAATATCCCATCATACTCTTGTTCCGTGTCACCCGTGAATAAGAAGTAGAACATTTTAGGAGGAGTGTCATAGAGCAAGTTTCCATCCTGAAAAGTTAGAAACTCATTTTGCCAATCTACCTGGGATTCACTGAGCTCCGTTCTCATAGACCAGCCGCAGATCTTTCTGTATCGGAACACTGGAGAATTTTTACAAGTTCATTCGCTAATGCAAAAAGCATGGATTTTAGAGGGTGAATGCGAAGCGATCGTGTTCCACAATGTGATACCGAAATCATACTGGGTGTCACAATGTGGAATGAGTGAGGACCTGTAAATGCAGGTAGGGCACTTTTAATGCTTGCAGTGATTAGTTCCAGGAAGGAGATTAGTAGCGAGGGATAATGGACAAGAGAGTCGAAGGTCAGACAAATGTTGTGCAAAATCAAACATCGAAACCTGCAAAATAAATATGATTTCTATCTGAAGTGGATGAGAATGGAGGAAACTACACCAAATTTCAAGCATGTGACGATGGTTTCATCGGGATCTTCAATGGGAGGTATCTAAGGACATGGGCAAACAGTATATTTACCTGCTAGAAAGTTTTGTTCTGCCAACTCTGCAGCAAAATTCCAGATGGTGTCTCTCCGGTGAATACAATTACTGTCATTGTCATCCTGAAAATGTTGATTTTGTACTGATATTCTTCCAGGATTTTACCGTCCACGGTGTTCACAATGATTTCAAGTATACATCTGTTTTATAGTTATAATTCTGCATATTCCATAGAAACTCTCACCACGGCTATTTCAAGAAAAACGTTTTCAGTTTATCGCCAATGTGCGCATATAAATAGATAGAGAGCTGCATAAACAGATTGATATATACATAAACTAATTGAGAAGGATTACATTTACGAGACAGATAACTTGATTCCGTTTCTGGTCTGTGAGGAAACAAGTGGTGTTACTCCCGTCCTTGCCATGAACAGGACTGTCACAGCTCTACAGTCACATCACCAACAACACTGGTGTTATCAGTGTTTACTGTGACGTGCCACTGACAACACAGGTAATGCCTCTGCCATTCCATTTCCATCAACACCGTAACACTGCTCATTCGGTCCCACGATCCCTCACTGCTTATTCTAACTAACTTCAGGTATACTGGTAATGTCATTGTTTGTCCAACCATATTGCGGACAGCGAAAAGAAGATGTATGGCGGTAAAACTATATCAATATAACTTTTTATTAAAAAAAAGCTCTTCAGCACTTTATTTGTCAATTGCTGTGCTCCTGCTGCAAATAAAATGCAGATAAATCCGCAAATTTCAAAAAGCACAATCAAAACCTCAAATGTGCGATCACATAAGATGTATACGATGATGAGAGACATTGAACATGTGGATCGTCAGAGGCTTTTTCCCAGGGCTGAAATTGCTAGCAGGTGAGGGCACAGATTTAAGATGCTTGGAAGTAGGTACAGAGGAGATGTCAGGGGTAAAAAATTTTTACGCACAGGATGCTGAGTGCGTGAACTGGGCTGCCGGCGAAGGTGCTGGAGGCGGATACGACAGGATCTTTTCAGAGATTCCTGGACAGGTACATGGAGCTGTGAAAAATAGAGGGATATGGGTAACCCTAAGTAATTTGTCAGGTAAAGGTACAATGCAGTACCGGAATCTATATTGGGTGTCACCAACGTGGGATGGGGGAGGACGTGTAGATGCAGGTAGGGCACTTGTAACGCTTGCAGTGATTAGTACCAGGAAGGGGAATTGTAGGGAGGGATAGTGGACAAGGGAGTCGAAGGTCAGACAAATGTTGTGCAAAATCAAACAACGAAACATGCAAAATCAGTATGTTTTCTATCTGAAGTAAATGAGAATACAGGAAACTGCACCAAATTTCAAGCATGTGAAGATGCTTTTCAGGATCTTCAATAGGAGGCATCTAAGGACATGGGAAAACGGTATATTGAACTGCTAGAAAGTGCTATTCTGCCAACTGTGCAGCAAAACTCCAGATGGTGTCTCTCCAGTGAATACAATTACTGTCATTGTCATCCTGAAAATGTTGATTTTGTACTGCTCAAGAAAACATCGTAAACCTTTATTATGCTAAATATCGTCAACTACAACCAGCACTAATGGCTCAGCGAAACGTGGGTCTTCCACTTTCAGGAACACATATACATCTACTACATTTTACCGGCTTAAAAACTCCCTGTCGTTAACAAAGAGCCATTGTGGTCTGCGAAAGATCAGATTTGAAACTTATTTAGTGCACGTTGTACGAGCTATGAAAGTTACTAACTATTAACGTTTCTCAAATTAGCAGCTCAAATTCCCTGCCAAAAGAAAGTCTCCAAGACCCTTCATTTTAAAATGCTCTAAACAGTAACTTATTTGCACCTCTGGTGCCAGGCTTGTCGTACTCTACCCAGAGGCAGCTTGTCTACTTTTAGGTCCCTCCTGACACCCAGCACTTACCGGTGGCTCCCAGTAACTGTTGGCATCCGACAGTGGCAACCCTGGTTCGGCGCTTGGACACACGGGCTAAACCAGGTGAGGGGAGCCGGGAAACTCGAACTCCCGTGAGTCAGGGCTTTGCCTACCCCAGCACGTGAAGCCAGTTCCCGGGACTCGGCAGATTGGTCAACTACATGATCCAGCACCAATGAAGCCGGTGCAGCGAAGCTTCATGGAGAGCGAAGGGCAAAACCAGGCACGGTAGGCGTCATGGTTATTCATTGCAGTTGAGAAGGTCTCCAATCTCTACGTCTTTCTTGCCATTGGACAAAGACGTTTGAGGCCGATAGAGTGGAACTACCCCAGTGCAACGGTTTTTTCACTATGAAATTCTTCCTTCAAATGTTATGCCATCGTCAGAAACGACGGACAATCAACACCGCTAAACATTAATTAAATTGGAATTGGAAATAAAACAACAAAATACTCAACTAGGACATAACGCATTGATATTCTACCAGGATTTTACCTTCACCGGTATTCACAATGATCTCAAGTGCACATCTGTTTTCTAGTTATAATTCTGCATATTCCACAGAAATTCTCACCACGGCTATTTCAAAGAAAGACGTTTTCAGTTTATCGCCAAAGAGCGCATATAAATAGATAGATAGCTGCATAGATAGACTGATATATGCATAAACAAATTGAGAAGGGTTACATTTACGAGACAGATAACTTAATTCCGTTTCTGCTCTGTGAGGAGACAAGTGGTGTTACTCCCGTCCTTGCCATGAACAGGACTGTCACAGCTCTACAGGCACATCACGAACAACACTGGTGTTATCAGTGCTTACTCTGGCGTGCCACCGACAACACAAGCAATGTCTCTGCCTGTCCAGTTCCATCAATACCGTAATGTTATTATCATAGCTCATTCGGACAGACGATCTCTCACTGCTTATTCAAACCAACTTCAAGTATATTGGTAATTTCATTGCTTGTCCAACCGTATGACGGGCAACAAAAAGACGATGTATGGCCGTAAAGCTATATCAATATCACTTTTTATATAAAAAAATGCTCTTCAGCACTTTATTTGTCAATGACCGCGCTCTTACAGCAAATAAAATACAGATAATTCCGCCATTTTCAAAATGCGCAGTCAAAATCACAAATGTGCGATCACATAAGATGTATACGATGATGAGAGGCATTGATCATGTGGATAGTCAGAAGCTTTTTCCTAGGGCTGAAATTGCTAGCAGGAGAGGGCACAGATTTAAGGTGCTAGGGAGTAGGTACAGAGGAGATGTCAGGGGTAGGCTTTTTACGCACAAAGTGCTGAGTGCGTGGAATGGGCTGCCGGCGAAGGTGCTTGAGTCGGATACGACAGGATCTTTTCAGAGATTCCTGGACAGGTACATGGAGCTATGAAAAATAGAGGGATATGGGTAACCCTAAGTAATTTGTCAGGTAAAGGCATGTTCTGTACATCTTTGTGGGCCGAAGGGCCTTTATTGCACTGTAGGTTTTCTATGTTTCTTTGTTTCTAATCAATAGTGGCATTTATAGTACCATGCGCAGTAGGAGATGACTATGTAATGTGGACAGAATTTTTGTAAAACTTATAGTTATGAACTTGAAATTATCGGTTGTACAGTTCAGTGGAGAGAGTTGAACGGTCAGTGTACCAACGAGTGACCGAAACATTAGTGGACATAAAGACATTTAACCTCGGCTTTTGTTGTTATTTCCGTACTCATACCAGGTGTGACCCAGCTGATTAGATTGAACATTCACTCTCTTTTTTCTATCATCAGATTTGGCCGTGCTTATATATAGAGGCGTGGCATATTTTTATTTTCGTATTCCTAAATGAAATTCTGCGTTATTTATGTGGAAGTTCTGTTCCACTCTTCTATTTAGTCAGTCTGCACGAAAAAAAAAAAATCCGGACATTGTTCAGTGGGTTCTCGGATAAAGAACTGCAATGACGAAAATAGGTGCAGCTTGTGTTCAGTGGGTTCAGATAATGGGAACCACCGGGGAACATGAGAATGCCAAGCCTTCATCACCTTTACACAACTTTTATCGTTTCCTCTGATGTCCATACCAGGAATAAAGTAATTAATATAATTGTTAAAATTCCCTGTATACATGTAAACATATGTTACCTATACTTAGCCTTTAAAAATATGTTGTTTGCTGCGAATACATGTGTATGATTTTGTTGTTCCAAGCAGGTGGTGTAGAACAACAGGAGAGATATCTTGCACATCACTAGTCAGATTAATTACAGTCAAGGGGAGACGTAATTAACCCGTTATGAATCGTAAGAAACGTTACAAATGTTCACATAGACTGGTGCCATGTCTTACAGAGTTATATGCAATTCAGAACAATTCCTCTGAGGCAATTAGTGTGATTATTACATCAGTCACATTATGGACAACCAGTTACACAAACACTTACATTAAAGTGTTTTTCTCACTCTGTCACCATGCAATAACGTCGTCTCGCCAAGGCATGCTGCAAGTTAATAACTTCTAAACAAATAATAAAATGGAAATTGCCAATTTAATTGCCAAGATATCTGACGTCAGCTGCTGAAATGGGACATTTTCTGATCAGTGTTGTTTCTAACATAGACAATTATCCTGAACAATCAACGTGGACATTCAACTTTAAACAGATTTATGTTGTCACATGTGGCGGAGCACATTCGCTTCTGACACCGAGGGCGGGACATTAGCTCGGCAGGTGAAATGGAGTACACTTTATTGAAGGGGAAGTTAGGATCTTTCTCTTGTTCTAGTCATTTCGAGTATTTTGAATGGCGAAAGCCACAGTAACAGCGGATGGCAAGTTTCACAATAAAACACGCTGTACGTATGTTCTTCTCCGCATTTAAACGCGATGAGAGCAATATTCCAGAGACATTTCATAATAAAAAGTTACGCGCCCTCACGACATAAGGTGCTGTTTGTGGACAGACTGATGAACGTTCTTTTCTGGATGGGCAGAGCGTGGAAGGTTGATTTTTTGACTGTGACGTGTGTACTGCAGGGATTGGTGTCAGGTACGTTGTTATTTATCATGTGTGTTAATGACTCAGATGGTGATGTCGAAAACTGAATCAAAAAAAAAATTGTATTTTCCTAGCTTGGGGGCGTCGTTCCAACCAGGAACTCTATCCGAGCTTGTAGCTTGATGTTGACTGGCTGGAAAATGGGCTGAAAAATGGCAGATGCAATTTTATACAGACAAGTGTGAGGTGGTCTGCGTTGTGGGGAAAGATACAACAAGTTAAGAAACACATTCTTTCGTGTGCAGTATTTAAAAAAGGGACCTGGGAATACAGATCGATAATTCCAGGAAAGCGGCGCCACTGACAGTTCGGCTTCTGTTGAGCTCTGATCACATTGGCCTTCACAATCCGTTCACTGAGTACAGGAGTTGGGACGTTATGTTGAAGCTGTACAACACTTTTTTGAGTCCGTAGCTAGAATATCGTGGGTTGTTCTGGTCAGTTACCTCCAGCTTTAAAGTGTCAATAAGCTTCAAAGTGTGCAGGGATATATAGAAAGGAAGGAATCCGGGACTGAGGACAAGCCTTACAGGGGCAAGTTGAACAGGATAAGAATTTATTCACTTGAGAGCATGAAAATGAATGGAGATTTTACAGAAGTACACAAAATTGCGAGCGTTACAGACAAGATGAATGCCCGGAGATTTTCCCCATCCTCTGAGAGAATCTACAGCTAGACTTCATAGGTTTGGGGCGAAAGGGGAAATATGCAAGAGGGTTAGTCACTCAGAGGGTTATGCGAGTGTGGAAGGAACTGCCAGTGTAAGTGGCAGATGCCAATTGAATTGTATCATTTCAGTGAAGGTTGTGTAGTAGGTGGGTGAGTGGCGGACAGAGGGTGCAGATAAATGGGCTGAGGCGGATGATCACAGAGGGATGATGTGGATGGGAGGAAGAACCTATATCTCTGAAGTAATAATCTATTGAATTCATGACTATCTCTGTCTCATTTCTCAATTCAGCGTTTACTCAATTTTCCTCTTCGTCGCCCATCTAAGTACGTGCAGAACAGAAGATGTGTTCAAATTCAACCTTCAATCACAATTCCTCTGCTCTTGCAGTGCACCGCTCTGTACCTATTGTGGAACTCGTACCGATGAGCGGCCGTCGGCTTTCTCGGGAAGCCTCACTCTCTATTTACTGTGGTAGAGCTATCGATGTGCACCATACGTCTCACTGCAGGATCACCTTATTGTATCCATTGTGGAACTGGTGTCGATGTGCAATGTACGATCTACGGAACTGGTATCAGCACTGAAGGATGACTCGCCTCTGTATCCATTGTGGAGCTGATATCGATGCGAAGCGCTCGGCTCATTTGAGAATATCTCAGCACTGATAACAAGCTTCACCTTCTCACACTTCTTGTGAGGCTGTCTGCGCTAGTCTCACCATATGGCTCACCTTTTCTTCTGAATCATATATGTCAAACTCAAGGCCCGCGGGCCAAATCCGGCCCGCGGTGGAATTATCTTTGGCCCGCGAGATAATATCTAATTACTATTAAAGCTGGCCCCAGTAATCGAAGCGCCTATGGCGTATGATATGGCTAATGCTGAGTTTATTCAGGTACTAGGTTTTCAGGGTTTTTAGAGTTTATTCGGCAGTCTTGCTCGGCAGTCTTCTTCATAAGAAACTGAATTTGTAAAGTGAAACACTTTGTAGTTATAGCAGAGACTGAGACACATGAGAGCAGGCTGAAAAAACAGAGGCAACGAAAGCTGCGTTCGCACGCGTCCGACTGATCCGGCCCGCATGAAGCTGCATTTTGCTCAATCCGGCCCGTGACCTAAAATGAGTTTGACACCCCTGTTCTAAATTGTTCTTATCCTTAACTGGTGAACAGCTGTTCTTTGTTGTGACAACTGATCATTTCTCTTCCTACTCCGTAATTTTATTGTCAATTGCGCCATTGATCAATACATCGGGTTAATTGATTGATACATCCACGCCCGCACTGGTTTCGTTTATTTTGCGATATATCCGTTGTTACCAAGACATCATTTATCATCTGTCTCCATTTGTTCCTCAGATGGAAATAATGTGCGATTGCTGTCTTTCAAGTAGGGAACAGAAAGAAGTACACCGAAGAACAGTGACAGACGGACATATCTTTCTCGGCAGAAGAGTTTCCAGACAGGCACGGGAACTGAGGTGGCGAGTTTCCCTGCAGCTGTGGTCACTACCCCAGGCGTTGAAGCTGCTGTCTGGCAGAGAATTGCAAACAGTAGTCACTGCCGTGTTCAGATTGATAAAGCGGGGTTCTTTTTTCTGGATGACATCAAAATTCCTATCTACATGCTGAAGACTTATTTTGCCATAAGTGTAGAGTATGCCAACGTATTCTTGTTCCTTCCCTTGTGTAGACAGAAATTAGGATATTTTAAGAGGCGAGTCACAGAGCACGTCTCCACCGTGAATCTCTGTCCCCTGTTGCATACAGTTTGAAACTCAATTTGCCAATCTACCTGGGATTCACTGGCCTTAAACTTATAGACCGGCCGCAGATCCATCTGGATAGGATACTGGGAATTGGTTACACATTCATTCGCTATTGCAAAAGGCATGAACCTTAGAGGATGGTGTTCTACAATGCGATACCCGAATCGACATTGAGTCTCCTCACCAAATGTCACCGTGATGTGGACCGGTTTTCCGTGCACCTTATCGGACAGATATGTACGGTCAATATACCAAAGAGTGACGGAAACAACGGCGGAACACAATGATATGGAAACTCGGATATTGTTGTTGTTTTCGTTCTGATATTAGGAGTGACCCGGCGGTGAAGGAGAGATATTCACTATTTTCTTTTTATCATCACCTTAGGCCTTGATTATATTTGGAGACAAATTTTTACTTTCGTACGTTTGAAACAAATTCGGTGTGATTTATTTGCAAGTCTTATTTTATTTTATTTGGTTAGTCAGCACGAAAATAAATCCGGACATTTTCCAGTGAGTTCGTCGATAAAGAACCTCAAAGACGTAAATTGTTACAGCTTGTTTTCAGTATGTTCAGATGATGGAAACCACCGGGGAACATAAACTGTCGACCCTTCACCACTTGTAGATTTACACAACTGATAGGGTTTTCTCAGATGACTCATACCAGGAATAAAATATTAAATATGATTGTTAAAATACCCTGTAAGCATGTAAACATACATTAGTGTAACCCTCGGGTTCGGCCAGCACGTATTCGTCTAGGGGAAAACCGTCTTTGGCCCCGCCAATATGAGAAATCACATCTGTGTGAATACTGCGTGATATATTTTCCCTGTTACAAACCCGCACCACAAAATATCAAACAGTGTACCATTTGCGATTAAACGATTGAGGTTTATAATTTTTAATTTGACTCTAGGATTAGTAAAGAAACAAAAAAAGTAAAGAGCCCATTCTCATGAAAGTCTATTGCGCAACGTTGGAGGCAACTATTCGTCCATTTGTTTGTATTTTCCCGTTGACCGCAAAACGAATCCGACCCTCGGACCCTCGCTCCTCGGTCCACTCCATCCGGGGCTCTTCCGACACTCTCCATCGCATCATCTCTCGCCATCGCTCCCCAACGAAAGACGGTGAAAATCTCTCTTCCACACACACAAGAAGGAACATGTCTCTCATTGGATAGCCCCGGCGTTCCAAAGCCCCGTTATCTCCAGTTATAACCCAAACAGGGCTGCTACAGAGTAGTTGTTACATTAGAGCTACACAGAATATTACATCTGTATACGTCCTCCTGAAGGTATAAAACCCTCCTTTCCCTGAGCTCATAGTAATTTAATGCTGGTTGTAGTTGCTGATATTTAGCATAATTGTTTGCGATATTTATTTGACCAGAACGAGATCAACACATTCACACAGAAAGTGGTTGCATTGGATTCAGCGCAGACACACCACTTGGAATTTATTTGGAGTTGGAAGAACAGCACTATCTATACCTAAATATAACTTTCGGCCCGAATCCCATGGACATCTCCCATTGAAGGACCTGACAAACCACCCACACACGCTTGAAGTGTAGCGCGTTTTCCTGCAATTTCATTTACTTCAGATAGTAATCACCATTGTTTTGCAGGTTCCAATGTTTTGATTCGAATACAAAGTTTGCCGGGCCTTGGCTTGGCTGAACGAAATGATCACCCGGAAACAGCTGAGAGTTTATTGAGACGGATGTCTCCTTTCTAGAGAATTTGTACTGATACCATCCTCACAATTCAAAACTGCGGGAAAACAGGTTCTTTATGTCACTATATACTACCCAAGGAGCATATAATTCTCCATAATTTCTCCGTCTCCAACGGGGTCTTACGACGATGTGCATACCATATTATGGTCCCCGAGCTTCATCCTCTTGAGGCAGCTATCTCTTTCACATCAGCCCTTTGTCCACTATCACTCTGTACTGATCTCCTTCCTGGCATCTATCTCTGAAAGTTTTACAAGTATCACACCTGCATCTGCAACTCCTCCATCAGGAAACACTATTCACGAAAATCTGTGCTTTCAGGTTTATCTGATTCTCCTGGTGCGGCCGCCTTCAAATTAGTGACAGCCGCGATGTGGAACGCCATCGCTTCGCAATCACCCACTGAATCCCACGCATCTCATTAGCCAATGAGCGTGCAGCATTCAGGGCGAGAACTCAAAGTGTACGCGGCACAGTTGGCTGGTGTGTTCACAGAAATTGTTATTTTTTTTACCACTTCCACTGTGTAGTTCCCTTTAGCTTCAAAATATTTGAATACCAAAGTACTATGTCTGGACGATGGGCGTCCTGTCGGTCTCACCTGAATCATACACAAATGCTTTTAGAGGCTGGACAAGGTCTGCATCTTCAGCATGCAAACACATGAATTAGAGGCCCACAATTCCCCTAACGACACAAACGATCAACAGATTATGGCAAGGTATAGCGCGACACTTATCAAGAGTGATACATACGTTAGAATGCTGGTATTGAACTACTGATCTGGAAAAGAAATTCTGAGACCTTGGACTTCACCGTTACCTTGTCAAGCAAGATTTTAGACTTCCATTTGGACCACCGGCAGTTGGCAAGGATGGGCCCACTCACCGCTGCCCTTCTAACCCTCAACACAGGAGCCACACAAGGCTCTGTCCTGACCCCGCCCTCTACTCCTTATACACTCCCGGCCGTGTTGACATGCACAGCTCCAACATGCTGATCAAGTTTGCAGACGACTGAACATTGATGTTCCTTGTTTCCAACAATGATGAGACAGCCTACAGAGGAGAAGTCAACGCCCTGACACAGTGTTGCCAAGGAAACAACATCTCTTTGAATGTTGAAAAAACGAAGGAGCCGATAGTAGATTAGAGGAGGAACAGAGACAGTTTAAGTACGCATAGCTGGAAGAACTCAGCAGGTCAGGCAGCATCCGTGAGAAAAGAGTAACCAACGTTTCGGGCCGAGACCCTTCATCAGGAATCTGGGATTCGTTGGCTACTCTTTTCTCACGGATACTGCCTGACCTGCTGAGTTCTTCCGTTGTTGTGTACGTATTCTTTGATCCACAGCATCTGCAGCTGTATTTTTGTGTTCAGAGACAGGCTAACAACTGTCGACATCAATAGGACTGTATTTGAGAGTTTTAGTAGTGTCAACTTCCTCTGTTTATACAGTATTGATGATCTCATCTGGAACCTACATACCCACTGAGTTGTGAAAATGGACAGCAGTACCTCTTTCACCTCCTCAGCGGCTGAGAAGGTTTGGCATGAGTACCCAAAACCTCATGATTTTCTACAGGGGCACCATCGACAGCATCCTGCCTGGCTCTGTCACTGCCTAGTACTTGAACTGTACTACCCTCAATCGCAGGGCACTGCAGAAGATGGTGCGCACATCCCAACGCATCTGTGGATGTGAACCTTTTTCTCGGCAGGGCATGTATAGCAGCGGGTGAATTGAAAAAGGCTCGAAGATCATCAGGGACTCCAGCCACTGGTTGTTTCCATCTGGCAAACGGTACCGCAGCACGAAGACCAGGACCGGGAAAGTTTCATTCCTTAGGCCATCAGATTTACCAATGCACATTGATATGATTGCATATCTGAATGTACATTGTATATAATTGTACATACATCTGTACAAAACAATTACGTATACAATCTTAGTGTTTGGGAAATACCCTACCAAATGGATGATAAATAACAACTGACCTAACACCACTCCCTGTAGCACACTCGTCACAGTCAAAGAATCACCCATCCACTCTCTGACCTCCTATGCTAAAACGGTGTTGGAGACAAGATTTAGTTTGATGTGTCTAAATGAAAATTGGAAGATAACATGTCCCTTTCACTTGAAGAAGCAAACCATGTGCTACCTCAACAGTGTTTCATGGGAACATAATCCACACTTTGGATTTTCAGCATTCAGTTTCAGTGCGAAAATAATGTACTGTATTCTATGGTGTTTTAATTCGGTTTTCGTGGCAAATAATAGACGAGATAGATTACAGATTTTAGTTTTTACTTCTGTTCAAACCGAATATGCAGGATGCAATGGTGTTGGAATTGTGGCAGGTCTGGCTAATGTCTTTAAAGTTACATAGACTGAACCACACGCCATTGGTGTGTGGTCAAGTCGTCAAGTCTTCTACCAGGTGATGTTCTATGTTTCATACCGAACGGTCGATGTGTGTGCTGTAAAGGAACGTTCAGCAATCGGACCACAAACCGCAGCTAATGTCGCCGTATACCTTTTTATTAACAAAGGTCCCTGAAATATTGCTCTCGATCTCTTTTATATGCTTAGAAGCACATACGTGCATCGCGTTTAATTGCGATACATGTCATCGGCTTTTACTGTGAATTTCAGCACTCAAACCACTCCACATGAATGGAAAGAACGAATAAAAATAATGAAACTGTCAATAAAGGGGTGTACTCCATTTCACCTCCTAAGCTAAACTCCTGCTCCTAATGTCGGAAACGAATGACTCCACCGAATGTGACAAAATGTGTTTAAAGTTGATTGTCCATGTTGATTGTTCAGGATAATTGTCTATGTTAAAAACAACGCTAATCAGAAAATGTTCCATTTCAGCAGCTGAAGCCGGGTATCTTGGAAATTACTTTGGTAATGTTCATATTAACACTTGTTTTAAATTTAATAACCTGTAACATCCCATGGAGAAATGAATTTATGGCATGGTTTCGGAGTGAGAAGAACACTTTAATGTCAGTGTTGTGTAGATCTTTGACCCTTGTGTGACTGATGTCGTAACCACAGTAAATGCCTCAGAGGAATTACACTGAATTCTATATAACTCTGTAAAATTGATCTCCGGTCCATATGAGCAGTTGGAACGTTTCGTACTACTGAACGCTGCTTCCGACGGAATATGGGATATCCAGCGATTTACTTCATCGCGAGCGTTTTCTATCCTGTAATTGTAGCGATTGGTATCCCCGGTAAGATACTGGAACTTGTCACTCTATTTATAGTGCCATCGTCTTGCTTTTGTTCCTCTGAACTGTTTGGACTTTCACTCACCTCTGTTCATTTTCCACATTTTTTTCCGTGTGATGATACTTTATTTTACTCCTTTGTCAAATACGTTGTTCCAATATTGCCGCAGTGTCATGGTTTGATCTTGCTCTGCTTTCTTAAAAGACAGTGGTCGCTTTACCAGATACGCAGCTTTTTCAACTGACCTTCCAGTCGAATATCGACAAGCAAGTCAGTTCTTCCATAATCACTAATATATCACTTATACTTTGAATAACATTAATTTCAATGCACATAATCCTTTCAATTGTTTCAGCTATTATAATGGAAATGGTGTTGTTTCTGGAGGGAACGACTGTTCACCGGTATGTGCATCGCGAAAATCCGATGCCCCGATTGGAACTGTCCGTAGGTCACCAACACACTGCCACTCCGGTCCATTATTGTCCTCCAGCAGAATCTGTACTTTTTACTTACAAAACAACTGTACCCTGCATAGCATTGGAAGAATGGTGGGCAATCAGAGAGTTGAAGACACCGTTACTTCTGTGATGTTTTTTTTTCTCCCTCTCCAAATTTCTCGTAGTTAATTTAACGGCCATTGTGATCCTATCTCGGGGAAAGTGCCGACTCTCCAAATGCATCACCCGTTACCTGGTTGGGATGGCAACAGCGGATATGATGGTCGTTATAGTTTTTGCTTTGGTGGATCAGACGAACAATATCTACCTTTTTTCTAGATACCTGCTCATCACTCCTGTCTGTGCTCTGACACTTGTATTTAGGGTTGTAACGCGGGACTGTTCTGTTTGGTTTACGGTCAGTTTTACCTTCGATCGTTTCATCGCAATATGTTGTCGAGAGCTGCGTGAACGATACTGCACTGAGAGAACAGCAACGGTGGTTATGGTGACTGTGGCCATAGTGAGCTGCGGGAGATGTGCCCCGTTTTACTTCGCCGTTGAACCTTACGTCATCATTGACAACATGCCGTGGCGTTGCTCCCTCACACATGAATATGCCACTTCACCTGTGTGGAAAGGAATCGAATTGTTTGACAGCATTTTAACACCGTTGCTACCAATCAGCTTAATTCTTGTCTTCAATGGGTTAACAGTCAGGCATATCTTTGTGGCAAATAGAGTCCGCAGAGGGCTTCGGAACAGCAGTGATAAACAGAAAGATACCGAAATGGAAAACCGCAGAAAGTCAATGATTTTGTTATTTGCTATATCAGCTAATTTCATATTATTTTGGATGCCCTATGTAGCTCATTCGTTGAAATGGCAACCGGAAAACTATGTGTATCAGGACAGATATTTGAATACCCCGGTATATATACTACAACAACTTGGGTACATGTTGCAAATTCTGAGCATGTGCACCAATACTTGTATCTATACACTGACACTAAAGGAAATTCAGAGAGGAACTGAACAATGGATTGAAATACGTGTTTACGTTAAATGGAGTCCTGTGTAGATGACGCCGACGTCGAATTGAAATTCAGAGGAGTTTTCGAATAAAACAGTTTTAAGCATGAGTAGGTTTGCCATCAATTCAAACAATCATTTGCCTCCTGGTCATCCTGAAAATGCACAATCCACGGAATATTGCTTTCGTCCTGCATTTAAGGTAGGAAATGGGACAAACGTTCATTGATCTGGCTTGATTTTTACATATGTTGAGGTGCACTCCAAACTATCACAGAGAATTGACACTCATAAGGGTGGGAATTGCTTCTGGACACCCGCGGGTTCAGATTTTTGAAAATGATCAGAATTGGGTAAAAGAAAGTAAAGAGATTGCCACTGAAACAAGGGGTGATTATTATATTAACACAGCTGTAGAAAGGTAAGAAACTGTGGAGAGATTGTCAATTGATAGACTAACAATATCACTGAAGCAGAAAGGGAGCCATTACTCATTTGGAAGTATTCTGCGAAGAATACACGCACACCCTCCTCAAACCTATCAACAGAAAAAACGGAGAAACGAGGAACTGTTCGGGAACCAGATTTTCGGCGGGTACCATATTAAGACGGCTGTTCTCACAGGCAACTTAAGCCCCTTAGTATTCAATGGCACTTCCACGGAATAAAAGGTTAGATATGACAGAATTTCTCAGTTGCGTCTCGGAAGGTGTCCTGGCACAATAAGAGGGCACGAGAAATAGAGTACTGCTCATCTGGGATTTCGTACCAGGAAATGAAACGCATCAAGTGACAGGTCTCATCGCGGGTAACTAATGTGCATTTACTCTAACCTTACACTGGAATAGGAGCTGATAGTATGGAATGTACTTAATTGATGCTATTAAGTAGGAACTTGGGAACCGGATTTGGGAAATGGCCAAATCTGTAGATAACGTCCAGCCCCAATTGCAATTCAGCAGAGTTTTCAAATAAAACAGTTTTTTAAAAAATGAGTAAGTTTGGTAAATATGTCATAAGTTCAAATAATCATGTGCCTGGTTATCGGTAAACGAATGAATTCCAAACTATCGTAGAGACTTGACAATCATCCGGGAAAAGGTACCGCAGCACAAAAGCCAGGATCAACAGGGCCCAGGATAGCTTCGTCCACCAGGCCACCAAAATGAGTAACTCTCGCTTATTTGAATGTTGCATTTCAGAATGACACTCCGATCTGGACCGCCATTTACGTCACCTAATTAATTACGTTGAATATTACGGCCTTTTTCTTAAAGAAGAGCTGGCTACCGTTGCATCCGTGCATGCCTCCCTGCCCGGTATCGGTTCACGGAATCTCTGACTTAATTGACAATATTAGGTAGGAATATGGGAGCCGTATTTGGGAAGTGATGTGTTACTTCAGATGCACAAAAGACATATGGAGATTGTTAATGGAACACTTGATTGGGGTTAAGTATTGGGTTGTTTCTTTGAGGCGGGAAACGGGTGGCCATGTAAAGTGAACTTGATTGACAATAGTTAAGGAAAACCTCTTCAAGAGGAAGAAAGAAATACACTTAAGGTATGGGAAAAAAATGATCAGACAGGGCTACTGAAAGTCAGAATGTAGCCAGGAAGAATTTAACAATAGATTTAGAAGACGTGGAAGGGGTCATGAGAGGACCACGGAGAGACTCATCAAGATAGGTGAAAAACAGAAGGATGACGAGAGAGGGAGTGGGAGAGACAAGCGATAAAAGAGGAAGCATATGTCTGGAGTGCAAGGAGGAAGTGATACTTTGCCTCGATATTCCCCGGTGTGTGCGACGTTGATTAGTGTGGATACCGCGAAAAAGACAGATGTACTGTAGCATTCAGACGCTTCGAAATAGAAGCTAGAAAGTGGGAAAACATTAAAATAAATCTTTCCCGGGGTTCGAGAAGGAATGTACTCCAGGTAATTAGAGAAAGCGAGAGAAGGTATTTCTGGGCTTTTGGACATGACATTTGCATCATCACTAGCCACAGAAGTAGCGCGGGATGTTTGGAAAATGGCAAATGTTATTTCTTTCTTCAAGGAATGTTCCGTAGTCCTGTGAATTACAGGCCAGTGATTCTACGGTCAGTAGTGGGCAAGCTGTTGGAAAGGTATTTATTTTTAAAGACAGAATTTACAAGCATTTTGAGAAACGAATCGTGGTTGGGGATAGTGAGTATGGATATTTGAGGGCAGGACGTCCCTTATGAGCCAGAATAAATTCGATGAAAAAGTGGAAAATGAGCTAATGATTTCACAACATTCCAGCTGAGGTATATCAAATGTGAAGGTATTTGTCTGAGCTGCGTATGCAGCACGCATTCAGAACGTCAGATGGTCTGGGATCTTGTGAAACCTGTCTGCATAGATTCAGAACTGGCTAAGCAAGGAATGCCAGTGGATGGAGATGTTCCGGAAGGAAGGTAAAGTTCTTAGTGCACTCTACAACAGTATTCTGAGAGAGTGACATTAATTTGAACATCCTGCAGCACCTGGAATTTGTCTTACTGTCAATTTACCTTTGAACAGCTGGCTTATAGTACCCAGAATAGATAAACTAGTATCTTGATCACCTTACCCTTGATTTCACATGGCCAGTGTGGAATCCGTGTCTCCCTCTGAAATCAACACCAAAGCAAACGAACGAAGGAACACAATCTAAATACGCAGGTAAGTCAAAACAAAAATCTAAGCTCGATGTTTCCTCCTTCAAAACTGTCGTCGGTAACTGGCGTATGCAGAATAAACATTTAATTCAGAGAGTGAAAATCCTTATCAAATATTCTTAAGAACAAAGGGAAAACAGATGTGTTTGATTGCGACCCCCATGCACTAAGATTTTATACAATTTCGGAAAAAGAAGCTGTCTCTGACATTCACATGTTCCTGCAAATTCATTTCAAGCAATGAAGCAGACGTTTACCGGCAGTGAGACCCTATCGTGAATGAAAAGGATTAATTTAAACTTCTTTGCAATACAATCCGAACAATCACAAGACTAGCCTTCCGTAGATTCATGCACTCATTACGCCTGTTTGTCTTTCAACTGAACTTACAAATGTCCAGTCCTTGTGCAATAGTTTACATTTTAATGCTTTCACACTTTAAACTATCACAGAGCACGTCATACTTTCAAGTATTGAGCAGTTAACAAATAATCTATAATTACTATCAGACAACATTTAAGAAATCCATTCGAGTTGAAAGGAAAGTGCTGATGGTTGTTATGTATCGTATGCAAGTCAATATTCAACAGATCAGCATTCTGAAACCAGTATCTGTAACTCAGCTTTCGGCTGTGCAGTGGCTTCTATTTGCGGCTTTTGAAATATCTCTGTGTCGGAGATTTTGGTTTAATGGCATATCAGGGAGCATTCCGGCAGTAATTGTCGAAACCCTTTGTATGTGCATGAGAATAAAATAGTTAATTGAGCGCAGTGATCCCCTCCTCGAGGATCTGTGTATCATGGATTCCATGAAAGGTCCACATAAGATGTCTGGACCTGCAAGGTCAGTTGTCCATAATCCTCCACAGATGCTGCCTGATATTTTAAACACAGTCCTGCTTGTTCATGTGTTCAATCACAGGAATTTCTGTGCTTACATAAGGTCAAGTCGGGAGCAGAAAAAAAAATCAAAAGCTAATTCCGAGTTTCTTTTGGAAAACAACATTTTGTTTTGCGATTTCATTTCCTAACTCGCTGACAACATTAGCACACAAAATGTGAAACACAAAAAAAAACAGAATATTTTACCCACAACAGACGATGAGAAGAAAGTAAGAGGCCCCATGTTGATGTCACTCGACATCCAGCCTGTCGGAAGTCCATCCCGCAGTTGCATTCGGTAACAGAATAACAGAACAGAGAAACATAGAGCAATACGGCCTTGAAACAGACTCCTCCACTCACTCGTCAGTGATGTTGCAGCTGGACCGTGTCATCCAGAACGCTGACATTCATGTTGTTGTTATCCCATTGTCCTCCCATGTTATTGATGTTGTTATCCCATTGTCTTTTAAATATTGAAATCAATGGATGGTATCGGTTCCGATTCTGAACCGTCCCAAACTTTCCCTGTGACTCCAGTCCTGAAATCCCGGCTTCGTCCTTGCAATATATCTTTGTACTCTTTCAAAATTGCTGATATCGTTCATGCAAGTAGGTGACCCGAACACATACAATACTCCATCTTAAACATTATCATCGTCTTCTACAACATGAACACAGCATCATGAATCCGCGTTACATTGATATATGAAGGCCGAAGTGTCATAAGTTCTCCTTAGGACATTATCTACTTATGACTCTACTTTCAAGGAATTATAGATCTGTATTATCAGGTCCCTCTGTTATTCCGCACTACTCCGTGCTCAACCATCCATTGCGTACGTCCTATCACGGTTTGTCTTCCCAAAGTACATCACCGTTGTACATCTGTGTTGAATCACGTTAACCACAGTTGCCATCGACTACACATCCAATCTCGGTGTTATTTGCAATCTCAGTTTATCATATTACCAAACAGATCGGCGATATATATAACAAACGCCAGTGACCGATAATAAGCAAGCACGATGCTGCACGTAAACACGAAACGGACCATCCCGACACGTTTCAAAATATGGGGGGTTGCTTTATCCAGACCTATTTGAAGAAAACTCTGCCTAAGTCTCATCAACACTTATCCCGCTGGACCAAAGTTCCACTAGACCAGTTCTACACTACGATAGGTAAGGCCTATCGCTGCTACCCGTCTCAGCATTTTGACAGATCGGATCACTAGACTGTACCCCTGCTACCTGCATAGAGACAGAACCGAAAGAACAAGGCTGCAGTGTTAAAAACAACTGACGGATGGTCGCTGAAGGCAATTTAATTGTTTCAGGATTGCCTTGAGTGGTTTCAGTGGGATTGCCCAATAACTTCTAACCAGGGCGTTAGTGACTTTATTAAAGCAGCAGTGTATCGGTGTGCCCTGGTTGAACAAAGAAATCCGGAACTTGCTAAGAGCCAGATCAGAGGCATTCAAGTCTGAAGATCAAGAATCCTACACGAGGAGCAGGTATAATTTCAGTAAAGGCATCTCTCGGGCGAAGTGGAGATTCCGGACGAGACTGAATCAACAAGGGTTGTTCGACGACAGTGTCAGTGTTTGAATCCCATAAACTCCTACAAAACTAAATCTTCCGACATAGGGAACAGAGGAGCCTGGATTCCGGATGAGTTCAATGTTCGCTATGCTCGCTTTGACCATCAATGCAGGATGGAACCATTGCGCAACCCCATGTTACCCGATGAGACTTTAGTCTCAGTATCTGAAGATGACGTGCGGATTCACTTCAAGAGAGAGTAATCAAAGAAAGCATCCTATCCGGACGGAGTACCTGGCCGAGTACTAAAGACCAGTGCCGACCAGCTGGCAGGTGTGTCCAAGGGTGACTTCAACCTCAAGTCCAGCAGTATCTGGTACTTACCAGATTAAAGCAGGTTCGTGCTGGTGCCCAAGGAAAGCGCTGTAATCTGTCTAAATGACGATCGCCCAGTGGCACGTGCATACACAGTGATGACGTGTTCGGCAGGTGAAATGCAGCCCATCAAATTCACTCTTCAGACGACAGCTAACATGCTTCAACATCAGCCCTTTGAGACACTGCAACAGATGCTTTCCCGTTCGCTCTTCAAACAACCCTGGAAATTCTGGACACCAAAGATGCAAATATCAGGATTGTCCTTATCTGTCATTTCTCGGTATTTACACCATCATCCTGTAAAATCAAGTTTGTAATCTCCATGGCCTGGGCCTCCATGACCTTGTGCAAATGTATGCTGGATCTCCTCAATTGCAGACCTCAGTCAGTTCGGATTGGTAAAAAATACCTCTTCCCCAAACTCCATCAACGCCGACGCACAGTAGGGGTATGTACATAGCCCCTCTGTTCTGCACCTATCACTGTGTGACTAAGTACAGCTCCGACAGAATACACAAGTACGCTGATGACAACACTGTTGTTGGCAGTATCGAATGTGGCGATGAATTAGCATACAAGAGGGAGATTGAAAACTTGGCTGAGTGGTGTAATAACAACAGCCCCTCACTCAATGTAGTTAAAACGAAGAAATGATTGTAGATGGCAGGAGAGGTGAACTCATAGTCGATTACTCTGGCACACTCACTCAGTAGCCGCTTTCCATATCATGAATAGCTCCTTATAACTTGATTATTGACAGTTTGTCACACTTCAACTAGCAAGATTACCCCCCCCCCCAACAGACACACCTCGATCACCAGTCTCGAACATAGTTCTTCCGCACAAACCGTCAGGTTAATCAACAAATCCATCCACCCACCCCGCCCACTTGCACCACCCACTAGTTTACAATTTCCTGCAAGAGTCAACTCATTCACAGATACTCCTCTACCCAGCGGCACTTATTCTGCATACAATCAGTTCAAGTATAAAACCTAATCTCGTGTGTTTATATATATCGTAACTTACTGCGTGTTTTCATGCTGAATGTGTTTATATTTATATGGATCATTTACTTCTCCTTTATAGTTCTTTAATGAAAAAAATGAACTGAACAAACTTCATTTTCAGCAAAACAGACAAAATGCTGCAAGAAAGAAAACCAAACACGAAATTAACAAGGAAATCATTAACACGAGAACGCCTGCAGATGCTAAAACTCGAATACAACACACACAACATGTTGGAGGGACTCGGCAGATCAGGTAGCATTTATGGAATTGAATAAACAGTCGATGGACGCCAACATAAAAGAGGTGCAGAAGAGGAAAGAAGCTAACTAGAATGTGATAGATGAAGCCAGGTTAAGCACGAGAGAAAACTGAATCTAATAAACGAGGAAGTGCAAAATACGAAAAAAAATAGAAGAAAGAGGGGTTTGAGGAATAGGTCAGAGGTATATTAAAAGAGGTAAAAGACCAGAGTGGGGAATATAAAAAAAAACAGATAGGAACTTTCGGAACAGGGCTGTTCAACATATAAAATGTTAGACGTTAGGGCTAGGTGCAGAAAGGGCAAAACAGAAGGGGAACCGTTGTGTAAGGAGGGTGGTAAGGACACGATATAAGAGACTGGGAATTGATAAGTGGAAAGGACAAAGTGCTCGAGAAGAGGGAAGTGGGAAGGATTCTGATAAGAGAGGTGAGTGGATCATGGGGGGGAGTGAAGATTGTCAACAAGTGTTGTGATAGGCAGTTCAGGAGAAGACGTAATAGGACAGATTAGAGCAGGGGTGTCAAACTCATTTTAGGTCACGGGCCGGATTGAGCAAAATGCAGCTTCATGCGGGCCGGATTAGTCGGACGCGTGCGAACGCAACTTTCGTTGCCTCCTTTTTTTCAGCCTGCTCTCATGTGTCTCATTCTCTGCTGTAACTACAAAGTGTTTCACTTTACAAATTCCTTTTCTTATGAAGAAGACTGCCGAGCAAGACTGCCGAACAAACACTAAAAACCCTGAAAACCTTGTACCTGAATAAACTCAGCATTAGCCATATCATACGCCATAGGCGCTTCGATTACTGGGGCCAGCTTTAATAGTAATTAGATATAATCTCGCGGGCCAAAGATAATTCCACCGCGGGCCGGATTTGGCCCGCGGGCCTTGAGTTTGACATATATGGATTAGAGAAATGAGGACGAGGGAAGGAAGCAGTGAAAATAGAAAAGTTAGGGAAATCGAAGTTAATACCATCAAATTGGAGGCTACCTAGACTGAATATAAACCTGCTTATCGAAAATTAGAATTGGTTCATTATGGCAGATGATGAGCCTTGGTAGTACTGAATATTCAGTGTGCTGCAGCGAATAGGAATGAATGAACGCGGAGATTCATCGGCTCAGAGTTTCTTCAGCGAGATTACGGACAGATAGAGACCAGATGAATCTCACAGAGCATGATTGCAACATTTTACCGTGTGAGTGGGATATGTTACCTGATCATTTCCGTTATTGGTGACCCTGGTAAGAACATAGGCGAAGTAACATTTGTGTTTACGCGGTCTTTAGACTCGGTCAGTTAACGACAACGTTGTGATGCCGGTGTATCAGGGAGTGTGGTGAAGAGATTATTTCAAATCTCTGTGTTCCCTCAGATGTGCACTTCCATTTTAATCTGTGGCCTCGGCTGAATATAAGGGGCCAGTTAAGATAGATGTACAGTTGAAATCGGAAAGACGGATTCATTCTGTGTATTCATGTCAGGCAGTTTTGATGTATCAATGTAAAGCTGCTGTCAAAATAATCTCCGACAATCCTAGAAGTTCTGCTCCTTTATCGAGCCACAAACTGTTATTCCTTATCAGTGGTGCAATATGATTTAAATTCAAATTTAATGTTATTGAGCTGTTTGTTAAGAAATTGTTGCAAGTTTGAAGGCAAAGCGGAAAGTGATTCCCCGGTGTGATTCAACGAAGATCGGTAGATTTCAGTTGGGAGTTGAACTCTGAACCGTCTCGAGTTTCGAAACTTCACAGGAGGGTCTGAGTGCATTTTAATGCAACAGGGCTTGTTTCCACGCCCTATTCCATGAACTCAAGAGTGACTTCAGAGGAACGTAGCGCTGCCCGTTATCGTGGTTCATGCAAGACTCTGCTCTGGAGCAATAGGCATGAAAGCGATGAGAATAATGCTGCAGTAAAGAGAAACAAGCGATAAAAAGCAGATGTTTGAAGTACTTTTGTAGTCTTTCCGTTGGAAGCTGAATGTTTTAAGCGTTAACGTGTAATATAGCTGAATATTTAACTAGTCAAGTCAAGCATTTAAAAAGGGACAATTTAAACTTTCTGTTCAAAGACCTTACATTGTCAACAGGAACCGCGGCCAAAGGTAGTTTTAGAATTGAAAAGAGGCGAGACAAGGAGGAACCCTTTGTTGGGTGACAAACAATAATCCAGAAAGAGACTAAGGCATGCAAACGAGAGAAACACTTTTACCTTGGCAGTTGCACTGTGGACATTGTCAGAGCAGAAGCAGCGGGCCTAGGTGTATGGGACGACGTAGGTGACAGGAACGCTGCAGCCGTCATCGTTGAGAAAGTTACCTAGGTATTCCCGCTTGACGCATCAATCGAAAATCCGATTGCGGGAGATTTATATTGATTTCTCCAAAGCGCACGCGCAACTGTTGCCAATGCCTCCTTCTCAAACACTGCTCCCCGTTTATTATCAAGTACAATATCCTTTCACAATGCATGCACACGTATGTGATGTATGTGTCTTCTGCTTGACACCTTTCAAACCTCCAGAAATGAGATATCTGAATATTTTTATTGATTTAATTTGCAGCTTGTCCCTGTCCTGAGATACACGCAGCGGAAAGACAGCAATTCACTTTTTTTGCTGCTCCCCCAGTCAGTGCAGTGGCGATTGTGATCCTGTCCCAGGGAAAGTACAGACTCTCCACCTGCACCACTCGCTACCTGGTGGCCATGGCAACGACGGATCTACTGACCATTGACTTTCGGGTCATATCGTGGCGCTCAGTTATTATTATTTCACCGGCACTTCCGTGGACATCAGACCCGTATGCAGTGTGATCACAGCCCTGGGAGTGGCAGCCATGGATTGTTCTGTCTGTTTCTCCGTCACTTTTACATTTGATCGATTTGTCACAAACTGCTCTCAGAAGTGGAAAGCAAATTATTGCACCGGAATGTCTGCGACTGTGGTTCTGACAGGAACCGGTGTTCTGCGCTGTTTTAAAAACGTGCCCTTCTTCAAATATCGGGCTATGAAAGTAATTGGGAATATATCGCGGGACTCTCTTACAAAGCCGAACTTGTATATGGATCCCGGGTGAATGGGATATAGATGGCTCTCTACGTGCTAGTTTGGGCTGAAATAGGGGGTTAGTGCTGAAGAATGAGTTGCAGAGAAGTATTTCTGATTCATTGGGATCCCTTTTGGTTAAGGTATGACCTGAAAAAAATACGCTAACACACGAATTGGATTGGGACCAACAGGCTTGCCGGCAGTCTTGAATTAATTGTTGGGCAGCCTTTAAACTAATTTGGAAGGGGAATGGGAAACGGGGCCGTACAGCTAAGGGTTGGGCACTTGGTATACAACTCGATGTCGGCGTCGGAAGCAGTGAGGCAGCTCAGGCAGATGAATGGCCTAATTGCCGTTCCTGTGAATGAGCTAAATCGCTGCATGGGGAAAAATTCGGACAGTTTTGACAAACACAGAAAACCAATCGACCACAACTAAAATAGTGTTAAAGGAATTTAATGCTTCAGACTGGTAGTAAAAATCTCGAGAAAGATGAGGCCAGAGGGGATAAGGAATGGATGGACGTTGAAAAGAACCTGGGCTAATTCAAATCCTCCCGAATTCACCAAGCACAGAATACAACAGATTTCGATACTTCATCAAAGAGAAAGATGTTAATGCATTAGGAACACAGAAAAAGCCATTGAACATCCCTCCTGATACAGGTTTTTTCCATGAGATCGCGTGCTACTATGGAAATCCTCACCTTGGCATAGGTATGGTGTCTGGTAACATGCATTGTAAGTTAGCAAATATAAGGAAGTTAATTGACAGTAACTTACGTGGAAACTAGAGAAGCGGAGTTTACTCTTATTGCCGAGGTAGTTCAGGAATTATTTCATAAAAAACAATATGAATCATTTGAAAGTGTGTGAATGGGACGACATGGCGGTAGAGGCAACGTGATGGGAGAGGTGCGGTGACAGCGAGTGGAACGGAAGGATATGTTTTGCAAAATAATAACTTGTTGTGACCTGCTCTCTTCTCGCCTATGTCCCCATTCTAAATCAGATGGATATCCCATTTATAAGTATTCATGGAACCCTTGTCAGATGCTAATCGAATCAAGGTCGACGTTGCTGCCATCGGGAAACACGTAGAATGTTGCTCGAGGCAGCACCAGGTCAAAATACAGCAAGACATCCTGGCAAGCGTAGAGAGATATTTTATCTGGCGGAGGCAGTGTGCAATCGCTAAGGTGAATGAGTGTGGGGGAGATTCAGGATAGCTGCTTGATTGTGGTGAAAGAGGTACATGCTTGTTGAGCGACTAGCGTCTACTGGGCGTGTGGGCCAACTGAGGGCTGTGGGACCAGTTGACATGGATTTATAGACCATAGTCCGGGAGCGGAGATGCAGGTGTGATGTTGCGGAGGAGATTTGAGATCTGCTTCAGAATAACTGTGTGAGTTCTGGGACGAGTGGGTATTCCAGAGTGGTACGTGGGCAATGTCCCACACACAAGAGTTTGGAGACTTCTGATGAGGTTTCCGCACTGTGTGATCTGGTGGGGAGATGTTCAGAGCGGGATTATGAGCTGCGCGTTGTCGTTGGAGAGGTGGGGAGTAGGGTGTCAGTGGCAATAATTGTGGCAGAGGACTGTGGCGATTAGGTTGGTGTGGTGCTTATGGTGAGTGTTAACTGCTGAGCAATTCAGCGATCATTGTGGATGTGGAAACTTGTGAGGCCATTGTGGTCCTACGGAAGTGTCGTGGTGTCATTTGTAACATACAGGGAGTATGGTGACAATGGGAACTAGCACCACTGTCTGGACATTCTCGATTTGGGCTGATGTGATGTCAGTAGAAAGTACTAAAGATGTGTTGTGCTGTTGGAGATGTAGAATTGGGTGGGTCATTGTGGACAGGTGTAGTGGACGTGATGTTAATTGGAAAAATTCTCAAATTTCGGTTGTTCAAGGCGATGAGTTCCCGTTCGTGGAGATCTGCGCCAGGGTGCGGCCCTGCGTGCCTCCGTGTTGGGCTGATTCCAGGCCAGTGCCGCTAGCTGAGGCGTCGCAGGAAAAGAAACATCCAGATTTCGCTGGGATGGTTGCTGCGGACGGAAGTCTCTGTGACCGAGCCATTGTCCCTCCCTCTTTCCGCTCCTCTTGATAGTGGGGAGATTTTCCTACCGTTCCTAAATTCAGAAATTTGTGGAATAAAATGTGACGCGCAGACTACACCATCCGAACAGCAACAGTTTGTCTCACCTTTCGCTGTGAAATGAATGGCATCTCACGGTCCCTTCCTAGAGAGAAGCAGAGCCTGTGGCATGTCGGACTGTCGGATAGACAAGCGATTTTTTTTTTTGACTGCAGGACACGGTCCCTCTTTGAATGCTTTTCTGTTGCTTGATGGGTGGTGAGCGCTGACGTTTTTGCTGAAATGGATGGGATAAGATGGGGGGATATTAATGCTTTGCTGGTGCTGGGGCGGCACAGAGGGAGGACCAGTAGGATTTCATGTTCGACCTTTTTCTGTCGGTCTTTCTTTTGGAGTTCTTCTGGTTTTCACCCTTATCTGCAAGGAATAAGAGTTTAAGGTTATGTACCGTATATATTATCTGATAATAAAAGCACCCATTTGAAAACTAAATGCTGTGATTCAACTTTCCAAAGCAAATTTGGCAAGCTAACAATATTGCCAGAATGCGAAAATCAGTCATCTCCACGGCAAAGGAAACCGCAACCCGCCGCTTTCCTGAATAGTTGGAGTGTTCCATTCGTTTAATGAATATAGGCAGAGACTGACGACTGCAGCAGCAGTGGAGAGGATCAAGAATGTCCGGGCAAGGAGCGCTGTTATGTCTGTTTTCAGCTGGTGGACTGCATTGTATTCGTCGATTCCTCTTCGAATCTGGATGAGTATGCTGCTGTTGTTGTCAGTTTCATCTGAATGCATGTGTATCTATGAAAACGTTCTACGTTCTCAGACCAAAAGCCATGTACGAACCAGGAGGTTCGTCTGTTGAGGACTACATTTCTGACATTTATGTCTACTGAAGCATGTCGGAACAAGAAAATCAGGTAAGAATTGCGGAGTGGTATTTGAAGGGCGAAGGCCGAACTCTCAGCGAGGTTGCAGGCGACATGGGATTGACGGCAATTCTGGTAGGGTTTACAATGCACATCATACTACAACGCAAAAACCAATAGTATGTATGACAACGATGCTTCACTATCAGGTTATCTGGACTCCTTCTATGCCCCCTTTGAATGTCACGATATAACTAGAGTTGTGAAGGTCACTGCTGCACTGGTGACCCCGTGATCTCTGTCTCGCAGGTAATTTTACGGCTCTCAAAGAAGGGTGAACCCTTGCAGTCCCAGGTAAGGTTCTGAAAGCGTGGGCCAACCAACGGGTGCGGTTATCCAAGGACATTCTGAAATTACACGGCTACGGCCGGAAGTTCCCTCCTGCTTCAAAAAGGCATCAATTATATGATATCAGTGCCTAAGAAGAATATTGTGAGCTGCCTTAATTACTAGCGCCCGCTAGCACTCACATCTGCAGTAATGAAATGCTTTCAGAGGCTGGTCATGAATAGTCTGAACTCCTGCTCAGGAAGGACCTGGGCACAATGAAATTTGCCTGTCGACCCAACAGGTCAACGGCAGTCGCGATATCGAGGGCACTTCACATGGACAACTCAAGCACCTATGCCAGGATGCTGTTCTTTGAGTACAGCTCAGTCTCTAACATCATCATTCCCAAAATCCGGACTGATAAATTACAGAACCTGGCGTCTGTACCTCCGTCACCAGTTGGAATCTCGTTCATAAACGGAAGACCACAAATTACGCGGATTGATGATAATAGCTCCTTCTTGCTGACGAACACCAGTGGTGCACTGGTATAATCTGTCTATTCCCGCCGCCGTGTGAATAGCTACAGCTCAAGTGCCATCTATAAATACAACGAGTGATGTTGTGTAGTGTGGGAACAACCTTGCAATCAATGTCCGTAAGTCGAAGTAGTTAATTGCGGACTTCAGGAACTGTGAGGCGAAGGAAAACGAACAAATCCCCATAGAAGGAACAGGAGTTGGGAGATCGATCAATTTAGTGTCCTTGGGTATCAAAATGTCTGAGGATTTAATCTGGTCCAAACGGATCGATGCAGCTGAGAAGAAGTCAAAACAGCGACAAAGACACTTTGGACAGCATTAAGACAAGCTGCATCAATTTCTGGTGCGAGGGGCGGTGGTGGTCTGGTGCTGCTCATCATCGAAAGAAGCTACAGAATATTGTAAACTTAGTCAACTCCAACATGGGTACTAGGTTCCGTAGAGCAGTGCGTCGGGAAGGTCGCCCCTGGTCCCGGGTATGCCCTCTGTTCATTGCTACTGTCAGGACAGAGGTGGACAAGCCGGAAGGCACACACTCGGCGATTCAGGAGCAACCTCTTCCCCTCAGTCGTCTTATATATACGCTCCAATTATATTAAATTGATTTAAGTATTTATTTTCTTGCCTTTTATATTATCATGTATTTTATTCAGCTGTTGCTGCTAAGTTAACAAATCTCACGAAGCACACCGGCGATAATAAACCTGCTGAAGATTCTGATTCTGAGATTCTCTCACAGCTCTCCATCTTCCACCGATAGTCTAAACCGTTGCTCCAGTATTCCCATATAATACAAAACCGACGCTGTTAGCATTCAATGTTGAAGTTTCACGGTTAGTTGGCAAGAAAATATTATTCTATATTATAAAGCTTAGCACTGACGTACGTTGCAAAAGCGTGTTTTAAAGTTACACGTTAGCTCTGCTAATGACAATGACCCGTCTGAAAACTAGTCATCTTCATATCAATAAATCACACACGGCTGCCGCCTTTCGGATAGTTGGTGTATCACTTGTTCTATTTGTCCAACGAGATAATGAGTGACAGGCACGTTCTCTTTCATCCATTAGATTTTAGCCCACCGCAAACACATGCAAGTGCAGAAGACGTGGATCAGCTGTACGAACTTCCTTCTGAAACTTTGACATTGCGGAACATAAACATCTATAAATCAACGTATCGCGAAATGTAGTGGAAATGCTCCTTACCTCATTCCGTTAGCGCACCTGAGCATTGGGTAATGCATTCACAACCCAGAAATGCTTTTTGGAATTTTGAATTCAATTAAATAAATTGTAATAAGTTTACCCTTTCAATGAGTTTGGGAAGTTATTTCCATAAGGACATGTGAAGTTCACTGGAGAAGTTCAGAAGTGTCAGTCACTGGTCCGGACTTTTCCAGGCGAACAGTCCGTTGACAACTTTCAATGATCACTGATATGTAGAGGCAGTTTTTTTTATTATTACTTGTGATTATTGTCGACCTTGTCAGCGATTTAGCACCCTGTGTTGTGGGAAATCGACTAAGTGTTGAAACAGTAGCATTGAAGAGCAAGGAACCGGAAACGTAACTGCAGGAGAGCTAACGACTCCGGACAATCTAGATTTAAGTTGTTTAATGTGTCTACAATACCGAATATGAGATTAGATATCCATTGGCAATTATTAATTCAGTCAGCATTAATCGCGGAAAACACTCGAATAGAAGGGGTATAGTTTTATTGGCATCACACTGTCATTCCCTACGTCCAGATACTATCCCTGCAGATTAACTCAAAAAGGGGTTTTGCATTATCACTGACGGATCTTCTGCTCAAATGAACGTTCTTCACTATATCACATTTAGACACAATGGGCCTTTACGTAGCGGCATAACAGATTCTGCCCCACTCATTTTACCGGGTGAACATGCAAGTGGATACATAAAACGAGCAGCGGGACATCCAGACTCTTCCGGTGGCTTCATCATTTCGGAATTATTTTCCGTGGAAATACAAATATGAGGCACGGTTTACTCTGTCAGAGACAGCTGTCAACGTTAAGAACAAGTACAGAAAAAAAAACTTTGCCTACATGTTAAGGAAATAATAAATGTTTGATTTCAGCTAAAGGTTAAAGTGAAATCCGGACTTCTTAATTACCTTGTCAACGAACATGGTGAACAAATTGGAGAAATAGTGTGTGTTTATTCACCTCCAACAGGAGCATCACAGAGATTGTCGCTAGACTTTTTTTTTTTTGGAATTCATAGTTGAACAGGAGACCTTAATAGATCCTTTCATTTGAGCGGTACAGACTTCTAAATATTTTGGAAACTACATTCGCAGGGGCGAGGCGAACAACTTTCAGGTGCTCTCAGAACCTAGTTTGGGTCACACCGTAAATAAATAAATTTGTGCAACTGCTGACATTCTGAATTACAGAATCACAGACTGTCCCTGAAAAAGCAAAATAGAGATTTACATGTCTGTGTAGAGGCATCGCATGAGAATGGAGACCAGTGTGTTTGTCGCCCAACAGAGAAGGAAACTCGCCGACAGGGTGAAAAACAGAATGATGAACCCTCTCAGCTTTCCATCTCGGGATCTCACTTTTTCGCGAAATTTCCCCTTACCTTATGCCCCCTGCGGACTCCGCATGCCGGCGAAATCTCTATGACAATCAAAAAGTTGACGGTCGAAATGAGGAAGAAAAGAATCCACATTCTCATATCTTCTCCATGTAACCTTTTAAACCGTGATTATTTTGGAAATTATCAACGCCCTCCTTAAATGCACAACTGTGCGTAGCAATGAATTCCCAGATTTACAATACAGCATCCCTGCAAAAATTATTACAAATCTTGAAACGTATGAAACAAAAAGACTGCTGGTGGAAACGTCATAACAATGACTCGCCTCTAGTGTATGAATCTGGAAAATAGAGGTTTTTAAGCTAGTGGAATGCAAAGAAAAAGTGAAGTCTAAAATTTTGTCCAAAGTTCCTGATGTCTGACAATATTATTGTTAAGGGGCAGTGCAGTAAAACAGCTATAGCAATGGAAAACTGTAGATTCTGGATGAAAATAAGTCAAGCCAATAGGAAAGATGTACTGTTGTGTTGTCAAATTATAGTGCAGCTAGCCGAAGCAATATTATAATCTTATTGACATTGTCGGCGTCGACTTGTGCTCAATCTGGAAAGCGTTAGCCAGACGGAACACGTGCAATAAATCTACAAGCAACGTGTTTGTACAGTAGGAAAAATGAAATATTAAATGAAGGAGAGAGAACTGAACAGGAGAGAAAGAGAATGGGTGCCAGGATAGACAGATTCCAAAGATTCGTGTAATGCACACTTCCAAAAATGGATCTACAGCACGCATGGTGATATAATATGCAAGGTAAATAATATTTCACAAAAAGGAAGTAGCCAAGCAATTTAATCTATGACAGGTAGATTCTTTCAAAGACTGGAAATAAATGCATTCATTGAAAATTGCACAGTTTTCTGGGAGTTGAATTTGTTAGTATTCTTGTAGAGCATGTGTGAGATTATTTTCGAAATTTGAAATTATTTGACCATTTCATCTGAGCGGTACAGACGTCTAAATATTTTGGAAACTAAATTCGTGGGGGAGGGAAGAAGAACCTTCAGCTGTTCTCTGAACCTGGTCTGTCACCCGTAAATAAATGTATTTGTGCAGTGGATGAAATGCTGAATCACAAAACCCCAAAATTGGGTTTGAAAAAAAGACGAATAGACATTTCCAGGTCTCTGTAGAGGCATCGCATGAGAATTAAGTCCAAAGAGGTTGTCATCCAACAGATAAGAAATCTTGGCTACAGGGTGAAAAGTAGAATTCCGAAGACTGTGCATCTCTGTCCTCTGAAATTAAACCTTCTCCGCTTTCTGCAGAGATCACTTTGCACATCACTTCGTTTTCAACTATCCCTCCCTACTAATCTACTTCTTAGACTTAACTCTGCAAGCGTTATAAGTGCCACACCTGCATCTGCACCTTCTCCTTCACGATCGACCATTCCCGACAATCTGTCTTTCCAGGTCAGACGGTTACATCTGGTTCTCCCGGTATGATAGCCTCCACATCGGTGATATCCGAGTTATGCAAAGCCATCGTTTCGCAGTCACCCCTAAATTCCTTGCATTTGCATTAACAAATGAATGTGTAGCATCCCGGGGTGAGTACGCAAAGTGTGTGCGGCACAGGTGGCTGGTGTGCTGATACAGATATGTAATCGTTCTCTTTTCCAGTGTGTAGATTCCTCCATCATCAAAGCATCCACCATTGACTCTCCACCGAGAAAAGCAATGGACTCTACATGCCAGCTGTGTGCTGAGAAGGGCAACAGCGCCTCGTTAACATCAGATGGCTGAAGCGGTTTGGCAAGAGTCCCCAAACCCTCAGTACTGTCAACAGGGTCACCATCGACAGCGTCCTAACTAGCTGTGCTACCGCTTGGTACGTGAAGTCACAGAGGCTCTGTGGGTGGAAGTCAGGAATAGGAAAGCGTCAATAACTCTACTGAAAAAGAAACACAAAATGCTGGCAGAACTTCATCTCTCCTGATGAAGGGTTTCGGCCCGAAACGTCGTTATTACCTCCTTCCATAGATGCTGTCTGACCTGCTGAGTTCTGCCAACATTTTGTGTTTCTTATTTATTTCCAGCATCTGCATGTTCACTCGTGTTGCCTTTGAATAACTCTACTGGATGTTTTTATAGACATCCCCACAGCAACAGGGACCGAGGAACAAATAGGGAGACAGATTCTGGAAAGGTGTAATAATCACTGGGTTGATGTGATGGGAGATTTTAATTTCCCAAATATTGATTTGCATCTCCCTAGAGTGATTTGCCTAGATGGGGTGGAGTTTATTAGGTGTGTTCAGAATGTTTCCTGACACAATATGTAGAAAAGCCTACAAGAGCAGGGGCTGTAGCTGAACTGGTATTGGGAAATGAACTCTGGTCAAGTGTCAGATCACTCAGAGGGAGAGCATTATGAAGATAGTGATCACAATTCCATCTACTTAACGACAACATTGAAGGGGAAAGGAACAGACAGCTTAGGGAACCGATTAATTGGAGTAAGGGGAAATATGAGGCTATCAGACAGGAACTTGGAAGCACATGTTCTCAGGGAAACGTACAGAAGAAATGAGGCAAATTTTCAGGAGATATTTGAGTGGGGTTCTGCGTAAGTGTGTTTTAATGAGACATGGAAAGGACGGTGGGTTGAAGAACCGTGGTGTACAAAGGCTGAAGTAAATCTTGTCAGGAGGAAAAGAAGAGCTTACAAAATGTTCACAAAATTAGATAATAACATAACCTTAAAAGGTTATAAGATTAGCAGGGGGGATTTTAAAAATGAAAATAGGAACGGGCCATGAAAAAGCTTTGGCGGTCAAGATCAAGTAAAACCTCAAGGCTTTCGACAGGTATTTGAAGAGCTAGAGGATAAGGCATAAGATATTAGGACCAATCAAGTGTGTCCGTGAAAAAATGTGTATGGAACCGGAGGAGACAGCAAAGTACTTCATGAATACTTGCTTCAGTATTCACTACGGAAAAGGATCTTGCCGATTTTAGGGATGACTTTCAGCGGACTGAATAATTGAGCAGGTAAATATAAAGAAAAAGGATGTGCTGGAGCTTTTGCAAAGCATGAAGTTGGATAAGTCATCGGGATCGGATGGGATGTACCCCAGGCTTCTGTGGGAAGCGAGTGAGGAGATTGCTGAGAGTCTGGCGATAATCTTTTCATCATCGATCATAACGGACAAGTTCCGGAGTATTGGATGGTTGCGGATGTTGTTACTTTATACAAGAAAGGGAGTAGAGATAGCCTAGGAAATTATAGACTAGTGAGTCATACCTCAGTAGTTGTTAAGTTGATGGAGAAGATCCCGAGAGGCAGGATTTATGAACATTTGGAAAGGCATAATAAGATTATGAATAGTCAGCATGGCTTTTTTCAAAGGCAGGTCATGCCGAACGAGCCTTAATGAATTTTTTGAGGATATGATTAAACAGATTGTTGAAGCTTGAACTGTAAATATAGTTTCTATGGATTTTAGCAAAGTAAGGAACCAAGGGGACATTACTTTGCGGATTTAAAATTGGCTTGCTCACAGAAGGCAATTAGAGGTTGTTGACGGGTCATATTCGGCATGGAGGTCGGTGACCAGTGCTATGCCTCAAGGATCTGTTCTGGGTCCCCTTCTCTTCGAAATTTTTATAAATGACCTGGATGAAGAGGTAGAGGGATGAGTTAGTAAATTTGCTGATGACACAATGTTTGAGGCTGTTGCACAGGACTGTCAGAGTTTCCAGCGGGACATCGATAGGATTGAAAACAGAACTGAGAAGTGGCAGATGGGGTTCAACCCAGATTATTGTGAGGTGGTTCATTTTGGGAGGTCAGATAGTATGGCAAAATATAGCGTTAATTGTAAGACTCTTGGCAGTGTGGAGGATTGAGGGATATTGGGGTCCGAGTCCATAGGACACTCAGAGCTGCTACGTGGGTTGACTCTGTGGTTAAGAATCGTGGGATTGGGTTGAAGAGCCGGGAGGTAATGTTGAGCTACATAGCATCCTAGTGTGACCCCACTTGTAGTACTGTGCTGACTTCTGATAGCCTCACTGCAGTAAGGACGTGGAAACCATAGAAAGGGTGCAGAGGAGATTTACAAAGATGTTGCTTCGATTGGGGCGCATGCCTTACGAGAATAGATTGAGTGTACTCGGCCTTTTCTCCCTGGACGACAGCCGTTGTATGATAGTCGTGTACAAGATAATGAGAGGCGTTGATAGTGTGGATAGTCAGAGGCTTTTCCCCAAAAACTGAAATGGCTAGAGTGTGAAGTGTAGAGTTTTAAGTTTCTTTGAACTAGGTACATAGGAGATGTCAGCTGTATTTTTTTTTCATGCAGAGTGTGGAATGGGCTTCCGGTGGCTGTCGTGGAGGCAGAAGCGAAGGGCAGATTAAGAGCATAGATTTGTGCGCCGAAGGGCGTGTAGGTTTCACATGTTTCTGCCATCAATCGCAGAGAGTGGTGACGACAGCCAAGCGCATCTGTGGATGTGAACCTTCCTTTCTGCAGGGTACTTACACGGCAGAAACGTAGAAGGGCCCGGAATATCAACAGGGACTACTGCCACGCCAACCATAAACTGTTTCAGGTACTTCCGTCTGCAAGCTATACCGCAGCACGAAGGCCTGGACCAATAGGCTCCGGGAAGGCCTCTTTCACCAGGGCATCAGATTGATCAATACACATTATTCTGATTGAATATATTACTGTACATTGTATGCGACTCTACATACATGCACAAAACAATTCTGTATACAATCAATGTTTGGGCAATATGCTACCACATAGATTATAAGTAACAGCGTACCTAACTCCAATCCCTAGAGCAGACTCGAAACAGTCAAAGAATTATCCATCCAATCTCAGACCTCTTACGCTAAACCAGTGTTGGATTCACGTTGCTTTAGTTTGATGCGTCTGATGAAAACTTGAAGACAACATACGAAACAAAAACAGAACTGAAGAGACAAAAGAATGTAGTGACGTCAGTGTTTCATGGGGACATAATCGGCACTTTGGATTTTCAGCACTCTGTTTCAGTGCCAATATAATGCATTATATTCTGTCAGACAGTCATACTTTATTGATCCCGAGGGAAAGTGGGTTTCGTTACAGCCGCAACAACCAGGAATAGTGTAGAAATATAGCAATACAAAACCATAAATAATTAAATAATAATGTTAATCATGCCAAGTGGAAATAAGTCCAGGACCAGCCTATTGGCTCAGGGTGTCTGACACTTCAAGGGAGGAGTTGTAAAGTTTGATGGCCACAGGTAGGAATGACTTCCTATGACGCTTAGTGTTACATCTCGGTGGAATGAGTCTCTGGCTGAATGTACTCCTGCGCCTAACCAGCATATCATGGAGTAGATGGGAGTCATTGTCCAAGATGACATGCAACTTGGACAGCATCCTCTTTTCAGACACCACCGTCAGAGCGTCCAGTTCCAACCACACAACATCGCTGGGCTTACGAATGAGTTTGTGGACTCTGTTCCGTTTTATTCAGTTTTCGTGTCAAATAATAAACCAGACTGGGACTTGCTGATAGATCACAAATTTCAGTTTCTACTTTTGTTCAAACTGAATGTGGTTGCTGAAATGGTGGTAGAATTGTGGCAGCTCTGGCTAATATCTTTAAAGTTAAATAGACTGCTCCACCAGTCACGGTAATGGAATAAAGCCGTCAAGTCATTCAAGAGGAGATGTTCTGTGCTTCAGCCCGAACGGCCGATGTCCCATTTCAGCAGCTGAAACCTGTCTTGGAAATTATATTGGTTACGTTCATATTACCTTTGCTGTAAAGTTAATAACCTGTAATATCCCTTGGGTAGACGAATTTAAGTCACGGTTTCGAGGTGAGAAAAACACGTTGATATCAGTGTTTTGTAGCTGGTTGTTCCTTATGTGACTGATGTCATACACACACTAATTGCCTCAGAGGAATTACTCTGAATTTCATATAACTCTGTAAAACCGATCACCGGTCCATATGAGCAGTTGGACCTTCCCGTACAACTGAACGTTGCTTCTGACGGAATATGGGATACGCAACGATTTACTACATCGCGAGCATTTTCTATCCTGCAATTGTAGCGATTGGTGTCCCTGGTAAGATACTGGAGCTGGTCACTATATGTGTGGCCCCGTCGTCTTGCTTTTGTTCCGCTGCACTGTTCGGACTTTACTCAGCACAAATGCTACCTTGCATTTCAGTTTCCATATTTTCCGATATGATTTTTTTTTCTCAAATATTTGTAGCCGATATTGCCATAGTTTCATAGTTTGATCTTGCTCTGCTTTCATAAGTGATAGCTTTTAGCAGATCGGCATTTTTGTTTCAAATAACGTCCAGTCGAATATCGACAAGCTGGTCAGTTCTTCCGTAATCACTAAATTATAACTTATGCCTTGAGCCTCAATAATTTCACTACAAATAAGCACTTCTGCTTTTTCACCTCCAATAATTGAAACGGTGTTGTTTATGGAGCGATCAACCGTTCAGCGTCTCGCTCTAACCTGTCTGAACGTCACCAATCCACTGCAGCTCTAGTCCATTATCGTCCTCTAGCCGAAGTGTACCGACGGAGCCAGCACTCATTGGATTTCTGCTTTTGATGTCCAAAAGAAAACTATACCCTGCATAGCACTGGAAGAATTGTGAACATTTAGACAGTTGCAGCTATTGATAATTCTGTGTTGATTTTTTTTTCCTGCAAATTTCTTGTAGTTAATTTAACAGCGATTGCTATCCTATCTCGCGGGAAGTGCGGACTCTCCAAATGTATCTCCCGTTACCTGGTTGGGATGGCAACAGCGGATCTGTTGGTGGTTCTGGTTTACGCTTTATTGGATCACACTAACATCATCTACATGTATTCCAGATACCTGCTCATCACTCCTGTCTGCGCTCTGACAATTGTATTTAGGGTTGTAACGATGGACTGTTCTGTTTGGTTTACGGTCAGCTTTACCTTCGATCGTTTCATCGCAATATGTTGTCGAAAGCTGCGTGAGCGATACTGCACTGAGAGAACAGCTACGGTGGTTATGGTGACGGTGGCTCTAGTGAGCTGCGGGAGAAGTGTCCCGTTTTACTTTGTGTTTGAACCTTACGTCATCATTGACAACATACCGTGGCGTTGCACCCTCACACTTGAATACGCTACTTTGCCCGTGTGGAGAGGATACGAATTGTTGGATAGCATTTTAACACCATCGCTGCCAATCGGATTAATTCTAGTGTTCAATGGGTTAACGGTAAGACATATCATTGCGGCAAATAAAGTCCGCAGAGGACTTCGGAACAGCAATGAAAATCAGCAAGATAACGAGATAGAAAACCGCAGAAAATCAATGATTTTGTTGTTTGCTATATCAGTTAATTTCATTTTATTTTGGTTACCCTATTTAGCTCATTCACTGAAATGGCAACCAGAAAATTATGATTATCAGGACAGATATTTGAGTTCCCCGATATATATACTGCAACAACTTGGGTTTATGTTGCAAATTCTGAGTATGTGCACCAATACTTGTTTCTATACACTGACACAGAGGAAATTCAGAAAAGAGCTGAAGAATGGAGTGAAGTATGTGTTTACATTAAATGGCCATCTGTGCAGATAACGTCGACATCCAATTGCAATTCAACGGAGTTTTCTAATAAAACAGTTTTTAAAAAGATTAGGTCAATAATTCAAGCAATCATTTGCCTGGTCCTCCTGAAATTCGAAAACTCACGGAAGTTTGCATACTTCATACAGTTGAGGTAGGGAACTGGACAAACGTTCAGTAGGCTGGGGTGATTGTTATATTGGTTGAATTACTCCAAACTATCGCAGAGACTTGACAAGGGTAGGAATGGCTTCCGAACATACCCGTGTACAGATGTTTCTAAATTTACAGACTCGGGTAAAAGAGAGTAAAATGAGTGTCATTGAAACACACGGAGAGTAAGATAGTAACTCTGCTGCAGAAAGAGAAGAAACAGTGGACATATTGTCTATTCGTAGACTGTGATTAGAACTCAGACTGTGTGTATGTATATACACATACAGAGAGAGAGAGAGAGAGAGAGAGAGAGAGAGAGAGAGAGAGAGAGAGAGAGAGAGAGAGAGAGAGAGAGAGAGAGAGAGAGAGAGAGAGAGAGAGAGAGAGAGAGAGAGAGAGAGAGAGAGAGAGAGAGAAGGACTGACAGACAGACAGATTGATAACAGGCAACTTAAACTTCCCTAATACTTATTGGCACTTCCTCAGGTTAAAAGTTTCCGATGTGACAGTATTCTTCAATAAGCGGGCAGGCGGACTAGACAACATTCCATTTGGAACTAGTACTAGAAAATGGCGCAGAGCTTCTCGCGGGTCAACTGTTCGATATTTACTATAACTTTACACTGGGTAGCAGCTGTAAGTATGGAATATTGGAGACGAACTTGTGACATTGTGTGCTTCTTGAAACGCGCAACAAATGATTGCTAATGCAACAGTTGATTCAGGTTCAGTATAGACTTGTCTTACTGAGGCAAGGAATGGAAGGTAGTATAACATAACCCTGGATGACAAGGGATATAGAAAACCTCGTCAAGAAAATGAAAGCAAAATACTCAAGATTCAGGAAGAAATGATCAGATAGGGCCATGGAAAGTCTTAAGATAACCAGGAAGAAAATTCACTGAACTTAAAAGAATTCGAAAGCGTCATGAGAAAGCTTTGGGGAGTGGTATTAAGGTATATGAAGAATAGTACGATGATGAGAGAGAGGGTGGGAGATAACAGAGATAAACAAGGAATCATGTGTCCTGATTGCAAGGAGGCAGTCAGGTTTATAATGATACCAGTGACCGAATTATAGGAAAGATATCAATAAATTAGAGAGAGTGCAGAGACGATTTACTAGGATGTTACCTGGGTTTCAGCACTTAAGTTACAGAGAAAGGTTGAACAAGTTAGGTCTCTATTCATTGGAGCGTAGAAGGTTGAGGGGGGATTTGATCGAGGTATTTAAAATGTTGAGAGGGATAGATAGAGTTGACGTGAATAGGCTGCTTCCATTGAGAGTAGGGGAGATTCAAACGAGAGGACATGATTTGAGAGTTAGGGGGCAAAAGTTTAAGGGAAACACGAGGGGGTATTTCATTACTCAGAGAGTGATAGCTGTGTGGAATGAGCTTCCTGTAGAAGTAGTAGAGGCCAGTTCAGTTGTGTCATTTAAGGTAAAATTGGATAGGTATATGGACAGGAAAGGAGTGGAGGGTTATGGGCTGAGTGCGGGTAGGTGGGACTAGGTGAGATTAAGAGTTCGGCACGGACTAGGAGGGCCGGAATGGCCTGTTTCCGTGCTGTGATTGTTATATGGTTATATGGTTATATACCAGTGAGCGCGACCTTGATGAATGTGGATTCAGCGTAAAAAAAAAGGCGGACATACTGGAACATGCCTCCGTTAGGATTTATGTGTTAGAAAGTTGTAAAACATTAAAATGAACCATTTACCAGTGTTAGAAGGTATGTACACTAAGTGACTGGAGAAAGCGGGCGAACATATTACTGCGCTTTTGGACATGATATTTGCATCTTCACTGGCCACAGCAATAGTTCTAGGGCATATATGTCAAACTCAAGGCCCGTGGGCCAAATCCGGCCCGCGGTGGAATTATCTTTGGCCCGCGAGATAATATCTAATTACTATTAAAGCTGGCCCCAGTAATCGAAGTGTCTATGGCGTGTGATATGGCTAATGCTGAGTTTATTCAGGTACTAGCTTTTCAGGGTTTTTGGTATTTATTCGGCAGTCTTCTTCATAAGAAACGGAATTTGTAAAGTGAAACACTTTGTAGTTATAGCAGAGACTGAGACACATGAGAGCAGGCTGAAAAAACGGAGGCAACGAAAGCTGCCTTCGCACGCGTCCGACTGATCCGGCCCGCATGAAGGTGCATTTTGCTCAATCCGGCCCGGGACCTAAAATGAATTTGACATCCCTGATCTAGGGGATTGGACGATTGAAAATGTTATCTTTCTGTTCAAGAAATGGAGTAGGTATAGCCCTGAGTATTACAAGCCAGTGAATCTTCAGTCAGTAGTGGGCAAGCTATTGGAGAATATTCTTAGAGAGCGGGTTTATGAATATCTGGAGAAACGTATTCTGGATGGGAACAGTCAACATGGTTTTGTGGGACTAGGACTTCCTTTATGAGCCTGATTGAAATTCTTGAAAAAGTGAAAACAAATATACAGGTGAAGGTAGAACAGCTGATGTAGGTTGCATTAATTGTGTAAGGTGTTTGACCGGATATGCATGTTAGGCACATTCAGAAACTGAGACGGAATTGGATCGAGCCAAACTTGGTTGTGTACACTCAGAATAGGCTTATTAAAAGATAATAGATAGGTAATAGAAGGATTAGATAATAGAAGGAGAGAATTCTGTGTGGAAGACAGTGTCCTGTGATGTTCCGCAAGGAAGCTATACACTTTTATTACACTTTGCAACGGTGTGTCTCCACTCCGCTATTACAGATTACTGAAAGACCGACTGCAATTTGACATCCTGCACCACTTGGATATTTTATTGAATTACTGCTGAGGATGTGTGCAAAATGCTGAATTTCTGAATGGAACTGACCGCTATATAGTCTGACCTCCCGTTTGCATATTACAGGCCTGATGCTACAATGATATCGAACCATTTTATTTCCAACTGAACCCTCACAGTCAACATTTCAAAGTATTCAGCAGCATCTGTCTGTGCTCCCCCCAACAAAAAAGAACAATCTCCAAAAATGAGAATTTCACATTCCAATTTCACGTATGTATGAATTTGTCCTTATGCCAACTTATCCTGGAACAGTAGATTTGTTGTACCCGGAATAGATAGGCTCATATTTCAATCCCTTTAACCCTGATTCCACCTCTTGAAAATAATCCAAAACCAGACAGATAAAATAACACATTCTAAATACGCAGGTAAAACAAAACAAAAATACAAACTTGCACTTTTCTATCTTCAAAATCCTTGCGGGTAACTGGCGTAGGGAGAATAAACAGTTAATTGACAAGGTGAAATTCCTTATCAAATATTCCAATGAGCACAGGGAAAGTGGATGAGGGTGATAGTCGTCCAGATACACTAACAGTTTCGAAAAGAAACCACCCTCTGAAATTCAAATCAACTTCTGGAAATGTATTTCACTCAACGAAACAGACATTTTCAGATAGTCATATCGTGTTGTGAAACACAGGATTAATTCAAACATTCCCTCAAAACAAATCTAACAAACACACGATTGCCTTCCGTTTATTCACGCACGAATGACCTCTCTTGTCCAGTCATTGTGCAATATTTTACGTTCTCAATGCATTCACACCTTAAACTATCTCAGAACATGGAACAATTCACAAATAATCTATAATGAGAATCATACAGCATTTAGGAAATCGTTTTGCCTCTAAAGCAATTGAACGCTGGTAGTTATGTGTCATCCGGAGATTAATATTCAACCTATGTAAGAATATCTTTACCGCGTCACCAAATCTCCAGCGGCGTCCACGCTCTCTCACCTTCAATCTCTGACCAAGGATAGGATTCAGAGTAAATGAACTTTTTGTTGCATAATAGCAAGCTTAATAATTCCCATTACCACCGCTAAATGACACAGTACTGGGAACATTGCCCCAACAAATTCCAGTCGGGAACTATCACATTTATCGCCTTGCTGATGGAGTGAAGGTATATTCCGTCAGTGCGATATCTCCCTTATAATTTCACAATTACACTTTCTTATGCACTCTCTAAAACATTTTACTGAGTCTCAATTCCTCACTGTGTGTTAGGACAGAGGGATGAAACAATATCAAAGACTTTCTAGATTTGTCGGTGCTGTGGGGCACTAAAATTCGTCACCAAATATATCTGACTATTGGCTTTAAATTGCCCCGACATAATGTTTATTTATTGTAGCCCTTGGAACACCATTCATCGATCTGACGAAAATGTAGTTGAGTGCTTGCCGATCCTCTGGTTACATTTGTTTGGCACGTCTAGCGAGGTACTCTGTTCATACCCAGAAATAACTTAAGGGATTCTTTAATTCTTCACTTGTTGCGCTTTTCTTGTATTTGAAGCAAAGTCGAGTGTGCAGAATGTAATTCTGAGACTTATGACCTAATGATATGTTCCCATAGAAATACATTCAGATTAATGTCCTTTCATCTGCGTTACCTAGGCCGCGTACTGCTCTTCGGTGATCAGTCGTCTGTAACAGCTCAGTATGATCATCCGCAGGCATTAACATCCTATTTACCTGAACAATATCTCTCAGGCGCTTAAACACAAAGGAAGTAGTGCATGTTATATTCTTGTTTCAGTTTCCTGCCTCGTTTCCTTACTTTGCGATTTCTCTCAAGACCCACATGGGAAAGCCGCCAGGAGTTGTGCAGGGTCCTTCGGTTTGTATGCTGGCAAGAGATGCTTGGAACGAGGCTGCCTATCATCGTCATAAGCGTACGCAGTTGCGTCACTACGTCCCCTTCTATTTCAAACACCCATATAATTTCTCCATGAATGGGCAGGATGGCCCTGCAGCTTTTCTAACTGCCTTGGGCATTTCTTCTGAACTTTAGTGTTATGTTTCTTTTCTAATATTGATTTAGGAATTAATGTGTTTAAATCAGTGCACATTTTTCCCAATCCTTCCACTTCGCTACAGGCTAAAATGTTCCTTATCACTCACTCTTTTCTATAATAAGCTTTCCAAAACTGAGCGAAATGCATCATTACCAACGCTCCTAGCAGCCACTCTCCTTGTAAATTGTCAGGCATCTCCTTAAGGTGAATATTTTCTCTTCAAGCCGGACACCACCTCATGCAATGCATAATTGTTTCTTCCAATCATTCCTGTTCTGCTTTGGATTGCTGCCGGCATTCACCACAATCCGCCATTAAACATCCTTCTGCTCTGATTTTGCTTAAATACCGCACGTCACATCTTCCCGTGGGGAATGATCCACATCTGTATCATAGTTTTTTTTTATTTTTTTTTTTATTTTCATTCATACCTCCATGACCAGCGTAGTCTATACAATGAGGACAATTCCACTTTACGAATTTGTCCATCAGCATATTTAAAAGAGAAAGCAAATTGTGAGGGTTTGTTGCAATTATGGGTGACATTAATTTCCGAATAACTGAGTTGGAGAACCCAGTGAATAATGGATTGGAGCAAAGTGAATTCATAGGAACGTTAAATTATTGTTTTATTTTTACCCATTACCCATTTTTAAACAATTCTTTACGCATTATGCACCAACAATTGGAGAATCCTGTCTAGATTTGATATTCTGTAAAAATCAAGGTAGTATTTTGAGTACGTACGTTGTTGAGCCTTTAGGAACAAGTGATCATAACATTGTTATTCCCAAGTTTTTTTTTGTGAGAGTATATCAGTAATGAAGAAAACAAGTAAATTCAATTTCGGGAAGGTAAAGTTTGTGAAGATGCGGCTAAGACTTTCGAAGATGAACTAGAAGGAACTGCTTAACATTGGGTCATTTAAGCAGCCATGGGGGCGAAAGTAATCCACACAGTGCAGGGAAAGTTCATAGCCAAGGTCGGGAGAAGCAATAGAAACAATAGATCAATGTTCAAAGTTCAAAGCAAAATTTATTATCAGAGTACACATATGACAACACACACAACCCTGAGGTCTATTTCCTGTGCTTGTACATAGCAAATCTATATAAGGTAAAATGACGAATAAATATATAAATAAGATATTGAAGAAAAGACAGCTATATAAGGATTACGAAAACATCAAAGATATTAACCGTGGGACATATGGAAATGTGAGAACTAGAGAGAAGAGAGAAATTCATATTGCCAAAAGGCAGGTTGAGAAGTGAGTTCCCGAAGTTAGACCCAAAGACATTGTTTCAATAAGTTAATAGGAAAGGAAATGTCATGGAAGAACTTAAGTGTATTAAGAATAACAGTGAGGTGGTACACTATGCTGAGAATGACATAGCGGATACCGTTAATACACAGATTGCTGAAGCATTCACCTGTGAAGATGCCAGCGATATGCCAGCAGGTGTAGAGAATGAAAAAAAAAGGATATTTTAAGTGACTTAGAGACTTCAGCAACTGAGGGCATCTTCATCTGAAAAAGCTGAAAGTTAATAAATCACCAGGGCCGGACAACAGATATCCAAGGGTGCTTATAGAGGTCCGTGATTCTATATACAAACCCCAAATATGTATTTTTGAGAAGAGTTGGACGACTGGGGAAATCCCTATGTTGTGGAAATTGGCTACATTTGTCCCTGTAGATAAGAATGAGAAACACACGCGGCTGGTAAGATCCAGCATGTTCGCAGAAAGACAGCATTGGCTCAGAAAGCGGAAATCATGTTTTATTAATATGCTGAAGTTCTATGATAGAGAGAAGTTATGAAAACATTATAACTGTGAGCTCAATGTTAAAACATTAGAGAAAACATTTGGTTGATATTTTTACTAAGACTTTGAGACTATGTTAATTATCAAATTACATGAGGTAGGGGATCAGAGAAAGGTGAGCGAATGATTGGAGAATTGGTTCAAATGGAGAAAACAACGAGTTATTGCGAGAGAATCATTTTCACACATAGAGGATGTTTAAGGTGGGGTTCCGCAGGGATCGGTTTTGGGACGCCTGCTATTTTGACTTAGGATTATTATTTTGGTTAAGCACATAACAAATAAACTAATAATGTTTGCCAATGACACAGAATTAGGGAGACTGGCTGATAACATTCAGGAAGCAGAATTAATACAGTTCGATCGAAACAAAATCCAGATTGGAGCAGATAAACATTAGAACATTTAGTGTGAGTAAATATAAAGTATCACATTTAGGAAGTTCAAATATTAGACATAAATATACAATGGCAGGTCTTGATTTATAGAGTTAATAGTATGAGAATGATTTGGGAGTCGTGTTAGACTCATCACTATCAACATCTCGACAATGCACAGAAGCGATTAAGAAGGCTAATAGAATGTTGGGCTATACAATGCGCTCAGTGGAGTTCATTTTTAGAGAAGTTTACCTGTACTGTCTAACGCGCTTGTATGGACACACCATTAATACTGTGTGCAACATTGATCTCCATGTTATAAGTGGGATGTGAAGGCACTGGGAACAGTTCCAAGAAGGGAGACTAGAATTATCCCATGTCTGTAGGGTATGAGCTAAGAAGAACGAATGAAGGAACTAAATTTTTTAGCCTAGGCAGAAATATAATTCAAGGAGACATGATAGAGGTCTTCAAAATCATTAAGGGTATAAGTAACGAAGAGAGCAGCTACTTCAAAGTTAATCCAGCTTCAAAGGCACCGGACCATAGGTGGAGACTGGCAAAAAAGAAGAGTTCAGACAAACGTCAGGAAGAATTTCACGTAAGGTCTGTACAAATGAAAGCTAGGGAATGATTCTCGTCCTCGAAATCCTATTAGCAAAGCGGATGGGAATGTGGTCGTTTGAGCAAGTCGATTTCTAATAGAATTTAAAGAGCAAACACGAGGAAATCTGTAGATGCTGGAAATTCGAACAACACACACAAAATGCTGGTGGAACACAGCAGGCCAGGCAGCATCGAGAGGGCGGAGCACTGTCGAGAGGGTCTCGGCCCGAAAATTCGACAGCGCTTCTCCCTATCGATGCTGCCTGGCCTGCTGTGTTCCACCAGCATTTTGTGTGTGTTCTAATAAAATTTGGCCATTTTACAAGCCATACGTTTGGTGGTTGCGGAGACAGCAACAGTGAAGATGGAGAAAGGGGAATGCAGACGCATAAGTTGTGAAATGAAAGTCAGGGTTTTTGTAGAAAATCAAAACCACTGGATTGTTGGAAACATCCTCAATGACAGAACAGTTCATTGCTCACGTTCCTCACAGTATGGAGCTCTCCTGCTAGAAAACTGTAAATAGTCCGGAAATTCTCAGCGATTGAGAAATTAGCATGCCTGGCTCTGGTCGTGCCTTGGGGTTTACCATCTTGAGCTGAGAAAAAATAATAGAATAAAATAAAACTAATAATAAGAGATGTCCGTAACGTTAGATATGTCCTGCAGAACGTTTGCAAGCTTTAAGTTTTAGACCATTTATCAATGGGATAGATGGGGCGCATGTCACCAGAGGAGCAAGCCCTCAATTCCTAGATGAAGACTCAGAGTGGCAAAATGTGTCAATGTTCTTGCGTTTGCCAGTAAAAGAGTGGCCGTTGAAATCAGCCAAAGAACTAGCAGCCACTGCCCGGGAAAGCATCAACAAGTTGCAAAAGAAGGCATTTTCCTGGTGCTTTGACAAGGGCCAAGGCAAAGAAACAAGAAGCAGCACAAAAAAAGTACCGTCGAAACAGAACAACGGAGACCGCCTGCAGCGTCAGCCATCCGAAGCCTTGTGGCCATCAAGCGGTTCAGTGTTCTAACTCGACCAGTCAAAACAGTTGCATGGGTCTGGAGAGCAGCAAAACAGTTCATTGGACAAAATCAAGCCGTGGACAGTCCAAAGTGGAAGGCAGTTTCTTTGGCAGGCATCACCTCAGTGAGTGAACTGGAAGATGCTCTAAGAGATATTTTTCTTGCAGCACAAGAGGGCGCAACCTTTCCAGGCTCCATTACAGACAGGCTGGTAGTATACAAAGACCAAGACCCTGGGCTGTTGGTTTGCGGTGGCCGAGTGCACATCTTCAAAGACATTCAAGCTGATGTCCCAATCTTGCCCTATGATGCTTGGGTGTCCACATTGTTAACTCAGGAGGCTCACAATGAGAGTAATGACGGAGTGGCTAGAACCTTGCTCAAGGTGAGAAGAAGGGCATGCGTCATAAGGGGAAGGGAAATTGCCCAAAATGTTATTGATGGCTGCATGTTCTGCAGGGCGGCAAAAGCAAGGAAAACTCGACAAGTAATGGGAAGCTTGCCGCCAGAAAGAACTGAACTGCTGCACCGTTCCAGTTCACAAATGTGAACTTCGTTAGACCCTATCAGTTAAAAGATGACGTCAAGAGTAACACTGAAAGTCTGGGGAGTGGTCTTTTGCTACATGGCCAGCAGAGGCATCCACATGGAGATGGTAAATACCCTATCGACCAAACGATTCCTGATGGCCTATCAAAGGTTCACAGCAATCAGGGGACATCCACGAAAGATCTGGTCAGAGCCAGGCATCAATTGAATTGGTGCAAAATCGGTCTTAGAGGAGCTGTACAGATTCTTGGACGGTCTGAACGAAGCAGACCTGCAGGAGACCGCGGGAAAAAGTGGGACGCAGTTGATGTGGAAAATCCATCCGCCGGATTCTCCAGACAGGAATGATGCTACAGAAGCCGCTATACGCATTGTGAAGAGAGCGCTCCAGAGTCCTGGGAAGGAGTCTGGGCTCAGGTACAGCGAGTTCCAGACAACTCGTCACATAGCAGCCAACCTTGCCAATTGACGCCAGGGTACAGAGTCGGGAAGGCTGTCACTCAGTATGTCACTCACAACACTGTTCTACTCGGTCGAGCTTCTCAAGACGCGGATTTCAAAACCTTGTTTTCCACCTACCCCTACAAAAGACTCTGAGCAATGTAGTCATAGTCGACCAAGTTCTGGAGGTGCTGAAGCCAACCCGCAGGTCCTAATTTGTTTGTCAGGAACAAGTGGCATACAAGTGCACAGATGAACGTCACTGTTGGGGACATCGTCTGGTTGTGCGACCAAAATGCACTGAGGGGACATTTTTCAAGCTTGGCAGAGTCGTCAAGACTAGTCCAGACGGCAAAGACATCGTGAGTGACGTCAACGTCAGGATCTTCCCAAGCTACAGTGTTCCTGTGACAAAAGCTTTGAAAGTAACAACTTGGCGTCTAATCGTTGATGGAAAAAAAGACTGGATCCAAGCCACCATCCTTCACAGTGACGTTAGGCGGCTGGTTCCCTTGCTATCTGTTGCGGAACAGATGGAAAGTAAAGTAAGAACCGCGAATTGGTACCACCAAGTATGCCTTTGAAGATGGCAATCTTCACAATGTTTCCTTGGGGAGATCGAGTGAGAGGTGTCAATTCAAACTTGAGTTTCTAGGAAGTATCAGAACCTCGAGGCAAAATAAATTAAAATTTATAAGTAAGATCAAGAATTTACTGATAGACCGGACAGAACCTACTGCCTGAGGGCTGCTTCTGCCCGAGCATTTGGGCGGACCCCGCAGCGTCACTGTGGCAGTCCAACAGCAGCGTCGAAAACCGGGGTAATAGACAATAATAGACAATAGACAATAGGTGCAGGAGTAAGCCATTCGGTCTTTCTAGCCAACACCGCCATTCACTGTGTTCTTGGCTGATCATACACAATCGGTACCCCGTTCCTGCCCTCTCCCCATATCCCTTGAACACGCTATCTATAAGAGCTCTATCTAACTCTCTCTTGAATGCATACAGAGACTTGGACTCCACTGCCTTCTGGGGCAGAGAATTCCACATATCCACCACTCTCTGGGTGAAAAAGTTTTTTCACATCTCTGTTTTAAATGGCCTACCCCTTATTCTTAAACTGTGGTCTCTAGTTCTGGACTGACCCATCATCGGGAACATGTTTCCTGCCCCAGGCGTGTCCAATCCCTTAATAAACTTATATGTCTTAATCAGATCCCCTCTCATCCTTCTAAATTCCAGTGTATACAAGCCCAGTCGCTCCAATCTTTCAACATTTGACAGCCCCGCCATTCCGGGAATTAGCCTTGTAAAACTACGCTGCACTCCCTCAATAGCAAGAATGTCCTTCCTCAAATTTGGAGACCAAAACTGCACACAATACTCCAGGTGGGATCTCACCAGGGCCCTGTACAGCTGCAGAAGTACCTCTTCGCTCCTATACATAATTCCTCTTGTTATAAAAGCCAGCATGCCATTAGCTTTCTTCACTGCCTGCTGTACCGGCATGCTTGCTTTCATTGACTGATGTACAAGAACACCTAGATCTCGTTGTACTTCCCCTTTTCCTAACTTGACTCCATTTAGATAGTAATCTGCCTTCCTGTTCTTGCCACCAAAGTGGATAACCTCACATTTGTCCACGTTACACTGCATCTGCCATACATTTGCCCACTCACCCAACCTGTAAAAGTCACCCTGCATTTTCATAACAACTTCCTGAGATTTCACACTGCCACCCAGCTATGTGTCATCAGCAAATTTGCTAATGCTACTTTTAATCCCTTCATCTAAATCTTTAATGTATATTGTAAGCAGTTGCGGTCCGAGCACCGAACCTTGCGGTACTCCACTGGTCACAGCCTGCCATTCCGAAAGGGACCCGTTAATCGCTACTCTTTGTTTCCCGTCAGCCAGCCAATTTTCAATCCATGTCAGTACTCTGTCCCCAATACCATGTGCCCTAATTTTGCACACTAATCTCCTATGTGTGACTTTACCAAAAGCTTTCTGGAAGTCCAGGTACACTACATCCACTGGCTCTCCCTTGTCCATTTTCATAGTTACATCCTCAAGAAACTTCAGAAGATTAGTCAAGCATGATTTTCCCTTCATAAATCCATGCTGACTCGGACTGATCCTTCTACTGCTATCAAAATGTGCCGTAATTTCATCTTTTATAATTGACTCCAGCATCTTTCCCACTACTGACGTCAGGCTAACCGGTCTATAATTCCCTGTTTTCTCTCTCCCTCCTTTCTTGAAAAGTGGGACAACATTAGCCACCCTCTAATCAGCAGAAACTGTTCCTGAATCTATAGAACATTGGAAAATGATTGCCAATGCGTCCACGATTTCTAGAGCCACCTCTTTAAGTACCCTGGGATGCAGACCATCAGTTCCCGCGGACTTACCAGCCTTCAGACACAACAGTCTATCCAACACCGTTTCTTGCCTAATGTAGATTTCCTTCAGTTCATCCTTTACCCAAGTTCCTTTGACCCCTATTACATCTGGGAGATTGTTTGTGTCTTCTCTCGTGAAGACAGATCCAAAGTACTTGTTCAACTCATCTGCCATTTCCTTGTTCCCATAATAAATTCACCCGTTTCTGTCTTCAATGGTCCAATTTTGGTCTTAACTATTCTTTTGCTATTCACATACCTTAAGAAGCTTTTACTATCCTCCTTTATATTCTTGGCTAGTTTACCTTCGCACCTCATTTTTTCTTGGCGTATTGCCTTTGTGTTATCTTCTGTTGCTCTTTAAAAGCTTCCCAGTCCTCCGGTTTTCCGCTCATCTTTGCTCTGTTATACTTCTTCTCTTTTATTTTTATACTGCCCTTTACTTCCCTCGTCAGCCACGTCCGCACTTTACTGCCTTTAGGATCTTTCTTTCTCTTTGGAATGAACCGATCCTGCACCTTCTGCATTACTCACAGAAATACCTGGCATTGTTATTCCACTGTCTTCCCTGCTAGGGTATTTTTCCATTGACCTTTGGCCAGCTCCTCCCTCATAGCTCCGTAGTTCCCTTGTTCAACTGTAATACTGATGCATCCGATTTTCCCTTCTCCTCTCAAATTGTAGGTTAAAACATATCGTATTATGGTCACTACCTCTTAATGGTTCCTTTACCTCCAGGACCCTGATCAAATCCGGATCATTGCATCCGGTTCGGTAAGATGCCGAACTTTAAATAACTTGAGACTGTTACATGGCAAAGAGCACTGCTGTCACTGCGTTTGGGTAAGCGCTAACTTCGCCACGGAATCATCGTGGCACTTCTTGGACAAACGGCGCGAGGCTTAAGAAGAGCTCGCGAACCTTCGAGAGGTTTCGACCGGTTTGGAACCATTAAGGTCGGAGACCATTAGCGAAACGGAGGTGCAGGTCCGAATTCTACGACAAAGTCCGAAACGCAGCCAGTTTTTCATCTTAACCTTAACCTAATGCTTATCCTTAAACTTGTGACTTAACCTAATGACAACTTAATCTTAACCTTATGACTAATGACTAAGGACTAAGAATTATCAAACTGCCGCACTTGCGAAAAATAAAAGGAAACGTTGTTTGGTCATTGAGTGGAATCCAGTTAAAATCCTTCGGGTAGGTGCATTCGATCCCTTTCAGATGGGGAAGCTGCACATGTTCAAAAACCAACTGCAACTTGACAATGCCTTTACAGTTAAACAGATTGCACCGAATGTCATAGATGTGGGTCGGACAAGTTATTCACTGGGAAAGGTCAGGGTATTCGTGCCCCATAGCCTATGTGAGAGTGGGGAAGCATTATTCTGCAAACTGTCCGCAGCAGCTCGCTAATTTCGGAAAGACACGTACACTTTTCATTATCTCAGATCCCCTTGAATATCATTTTTAAAAGTTTCGAGGAACTTAAGTAAATATATTTTATTGCGATATATGCCGCCAGCTGTCACTGCGGTTTCCATCATTGAAACCATCAGATATGACGGGAACGACCGAAAGAAAACAGTGAACGAATGTTCGCTATTAACAAAAAAATGTTTTCCATTTCATCTGCGGGGCTCAGCTCCCTTCCTTAATGTCAGAAGCGGATGTGCTCCGCTAAATGTTACAAAATAAATCCACCTCAAGATGATTGCGTATGTAAAACACAACATTGATTTAAAAATGTCCCATTCAAGTTGCTGAAGTCAGTTGTAATATAAGTTAACCTGACAACATCAACATTATATTTTGATTTATAGTACAGAAATTGAAATATCCCTGAGGATTCAAATTCTCTGTACGGTCACAGAGTGAGTAAAAAAAAAAACAGGTTAACTCAAGTGCTTGTGTAGCTGGTTGTCAGTAATGTGGCTGATGTCATAATCACACTAATCGCCTCAGTGGAATTACTCTGAATTGTATATAACTCTGCAAAATCAGATCACCGGTCCATATGAGCAGCTGGAACGTTCCATACACCTGAACGCTGTTTTTGGCAGAACATGGGATATCCAGCGATATACTACATCGCGGCCATTTTCTATCCTGCACTTGTAGCGATTGGTGTCCCTGGTAAGATACTGGAACTGGTCACTATATGTATGGTGCTGTCGTCTTGCTTTTGTTCCGCTGCACTGTTCGAACTGATACTCAGCAAAAATGCTACCGTCGTCTGAATTGTGTTTCCAGATGGAGGGTTCAACCATCTGATAGGTTAGTTTACATTTTCCATATTATATTCTTTCCAATATTTTTAATTCATTTACATATAAGAATGCAGAATACAAGGTAATTATCCTATGCAATATACTAAATCGCATATAAAGCGGTCAAAGGATTAACCTTAAAGTTTACTTTGAAAAGTATCGAAGGAAGTTTGAAATATTTATTTCTAATATTATCGAGGGTCAGACCATATGAATGAGTGAAGCTTCGCCATTATTAAATTTATCACAATACGGAGATATATCTAAACAAAAAACGAGGCACCTTATCTTTGGTCATATGGGCCCTATAGGCCAGTTTAAATTGTAGGAGAGGGTAGCTGGCACATAACGATGAAGTGTTAACCAATTAATAAATAATAATTTCCAGTTTCCTCAGAAATTGAAGTCTGCAAATCCTATTCCCAAAGACTTCTATTTTTTTTATCTAAAGGAACATTTCTTATCTTATCACTGATTGGCCAATTTAACTCTATCAAAATGAATATATTACCTAGATTTATATATCTTTCGTCTGGCATTGCCTGTTTTTATTCTTAAATCTTTTTTTAAAATTATTTTAGTGGGCAGTTAATATAAGAAATCTTACATTAATCGTGAAGATATCTCGATGTTTTTTTTTCAAAAGCTAACACTGTTAATAAATTTTCCACTATTTCTCTTCTTGGCTCCTCACTTCCTTTGCTTCTGAGCAAGTTAGCTGATAATCTGGTAGTTAAACACACTATGAAAATTTGGATACTATTCCAAAAATACTCCGGTTTATTGATATTTTCTCTTTAGAGTCCCATTTTTTCTAATAATTTTTAAACCCTCTATTATTGATGTGGCTTTTAATGAATGAGATAGATTAGGTATTAAACGCTTTCAGGACTTGTTTGAAAAGAGCTCTTTTCGTTTGAGCAACTGTCAACTAAATATAGTTTACCCAAAACTCATTTTTGCGATACCTACAATAAATTTTTCCGGTCTTTAATAATTACATTTCCTGACAAGAATCTACAAGATTTAATTTTTAAGCTGAAACATTTTTATAATGGATCTATATCTAATATTTATAATATGCTGTTGGAAATGAGAAGTGTTCCATACCCTTTCGACGTGTTTTTTTTTTGGCCTAATCGGTCGCTGCCGACAATGACACAGTTTCATAGTTTCACACTGCTCGGATTTCTGAAGTGATATTGGTCTATGCGTTTCTCCTTTGCAGCCTCTATAAATACAGACTCTTCGACTTTACAAAAACAACATAGCAGCTTTTGCAAATGACCGGCCAGTGTATTTTCGACACGCAGGTCTGTTCTTCCATATGTCTGTAAATGAGAACTTGTGCTAAATATCTCATTGATTCCATTTTACTCCCATTACATTTAATCCCTGCAGATGTTTCATCTCTAATAATGGAAATAGCGTTGTTTACCTGAGGAAACGACCGCTCACCAGTACGTGAGTCGCTGAAACCGGAAGCCTCAATCTAAACTGTCAGAAGGTCGCCAACCCACTGCCACTCGAGTCCATTATTGTTCACCAGCAAGGGTGCATCGACGCAGTTTTCACACTGTGGATTTCTGCTTTTCTATTAAAAAATATCATGCACTGTATAGCATCGGGAGAATGACATTTGCAGCTAACGACTTTACTGTTTCTTTTTCTCCTCACATTTCTTCTAGTTAATTTAACGGCGATTGTGATCCTATCTCGGGGAAATTGCGGACTCTCCAAATGCATCACCCGTTCCCTGGTTGGAATGGCAACAGCGGATCTGATGGTAGTGATCGTTTTAGCATTAGTGGAAAAGACCAACAATATCTACATTTATTCCAGATCCCTGCTCATCACTCCTGTATGCGCTCTGACTCTTGTATTTAGGGTTGTCACGAGGGAATGCTCTGTTTGGTTTACGGTCAGTTTTACCTTCGATCGCTTCATCGCAATATGTTGCCGGAAGCTGCGGGAACGATACTGCACTGAGAGAACAGCAACGGTGGTTATGGTAACGGTGCTTATAGTGAGCTGCGGGAGATGTGTCCCGTTTTACTTTGCCATTGAACCTTATGTTACCATTGACAACATGCCGTGGCGTTGCGCCCTCACAAATGAATATGCTACCTCGCCTGTGTGGAGAGGATACGAATTGTTGGACAGCATTTTAACACCGTTGCTACCAATCGGCTTAATTCTAGTGTTCAATGGGTTAACATTGAGACATATCTTTGCGGCCAATAGAGTCCGCAGAGGGCTTCGGAACAGCAATGAAAATCAACAAGATAACGAGATAGAAAACCGCAGAAAATCGATGATTTTGTTGTTTGCAATATCAGCAAATTTCATCTTACTTTGGATGCCCTATGTAGCTCATTCCCTGAAATGGCAAACGGAAAACTTCTTTTATGAGGACAAATATTTCAGTTCCCCGGTATATATACTACAGCAATTTGGGTTCATATTTCAAATGTTGAGTATGTGCACCAATACTTGTATCTATACACTGACACAGAGAAAATTCAGACAAGAGCTGAAGAACGGAATGATGTATGTGTTTACATTAAATGGCCATCTGTGTAGATAACTCCCGCGTCTAATGACAATTCAGTGGAGTTTTTCGAATAAAACAGGTTAAATGATTAGGTTTGTCATTACTTCAAATAGTCATTCACCTGTTCTTCCAGCAATTGCAAAATTCACGGAGGATTGCAAACGTCATGTAGTTAAGTAGAGAACTATGCAAACTTTCAATGAGCTTGCGTGAATGTTACATTCGTTGAAGCACACTCCAGGTTATCGCAGAGGACTTGATAAGCACACGGTCAGGAATGGCTTTTAGACATTCCCGGGTTCAGATGTTTCAAAATGGACAGAATCGAGTAAAAGAGAGTAAAGGGAGTGCCATTGAAACACAGGGAGTGTTTGATAGTAACCCAGCTGCAGAAAGCGAAAAGACCGTGGAGAGCATGTCTACTGTTGGATTTCGAGTAGAACTGAGAAGCAGAAAAGCAGCAATCACTCGCTTGGGGGTATTCTGTACCGACAACACACCACATACCCGATCACCAAAAGAAAAAGTAAAAAAAAAACAAAAACGGAAGCAACGAAGAACTGTTCTGAAGATAGATTTTGGATAGGTGTCATATCAGCACGGTTGTTGACATAGGCAACGTAAACTTCATTAAGATTCATTGGCACTTCCGCGCGTTAAAAGGTTTAGATATGACGGAATTTCTCAGTTTGTTCCGGAAAGGAGACCTGGCACAATAAACAGTCAGGCGAACTGGATAACAGTCCATCCTGGATCTAGTACCAGAAATAGAAACAGATCAGGTGACAGATATCTTCACTGGTCAACTTCTATCCAGGTGCAAGGTTACTGTAACCTTGCACCTGGATAGAAGCAGGCAGCATAGAATGTGTTTAATTGGCGCTATTAGGTAGGAACGGGAGCCAAATTTGGAAAATATCGTGCGCCTTGAAACGCACAACAGGTGATACTTGATCGCGCACTTGCATTGGGGTTGAGTATAGACTTGACGCATTGAGGCAGAGAACGGAAGATAGTCTCGTGTAAACCTGGCTGACAAAGAGATGTGGAACAGCTCGTCACGAAGAAGAAAGAAAGATATTCAAGGTTCCGGAAGAAAGGATCAGGCAGGGCTTTGGAAAGTCACAAGTTAGTCAGAAATGAAATTAACAATTCATTTAGAGGGGGACATGCGAAGGACTCGGAGAATCGTATTAAGGTACGTGGAAATCAAGAGGGTGAAGGGAGAGAGAGAGAGAGTGGGACCGATCAGAGTTAAAATAGTAAGCATGGGTCTGAGTGCAAGGGGGCAGTGAAGGTCCTTAAAGATACTTAGATACTTAGGTATTCACCGGTGAGCGGGACCCTGATGTATGTGCATTAAGTGTAAAAAAAATAGATATGCTGAAGATAACAAGTATGCGCTGGAAGTTTGCAAAATATTAAAACAATCATTCCCCGGTTCCAGAATGGATATACTTTGGAGAAAGCGCATGAAGATATTGCTGCAATTTTGGCTATAATATTTGCGTTATCACTAGCCAGAGAAGAAGTACCGGAGAATTGGAGGATGGCAAATGCTTCTTTTTTATTATTTAAAGAATTCAGTGGGGATAGTCCAGAGATTTACAGACCAGTGAGTCTTCCGTCAGATATTGGCAAGCTATTGGAGAGGATTATCAGGGAGGGAATTTCTGAGTATCGTGAGAAACGTATTCTGGTTGGTTTTGTGAGAACAGGTCGTCCCTTATGAGCCTGACTGATTTCTTTGGAAAGTTAAAATATATATACCGATGAAGTCAGAACATTATTTTTTTAAGTGTTTGACCAGGTAGGCACATGCAGAAAATCAGAGAGCATAACATATCGGGGAACCTGGTTGCGTGGACTTAGACTTATTTTATTAACAAAAGGCAGATTAGGTAGTAGATGGAGGGAGTTCTGCCTGGAGAACAGTGGCCAACGATGTTCCACAAAGAAGGTATAAACTTCAGTATAAATTACGATTCTATCTCGACTATGCTGCTGCAGTGCTATTTGATCTAACTTTGATCTGACCACCCTGCAGCACGTAGATAATTCATTGAGTTAGGGCCGACGATGTCAGCAAAAAGCTGAATTTCAGGCTGGAACTACACGCCACATAATCTGAACTCCCGTTCATATTCATATATCACAGAGCAGATGGTACAATAACATCCAAACAATCGTCTCCAATGGAATTCCCAAAGTCAACATTTCAAGGTCTTCAGCAACATGTTTTGGCGCTTTCCGAATGAACCAGCTTTCCATAATGCAAATATCGAATTCCTAATTCGAGTACAAATGAACTTGTCCTAATGCAAACTTACTTTTCAACAGTGAGTTCATAGTCCCGGAATAGATACACTCGTATGTCGATCCCGTTTACAATGATTCCATCTGGCCGGTGTGAAATTGGCGTCTCTCTCTGAAGTCAATACAAAAGCAGACAAATAAGACGATCTAAATGTGGATGTCAGGCAGAACAAAAAAACCCAACGTTTGCAATATTTTACCGTCAAAACCGTTACAAGTAACTGGCATATATACAATACACAGTTAATTGCCAGAGTGAAATTCCTTATTAAATATTCTAAAGAGCAGGGAAATGAACCTGGCCAGGTGTCTGGTCTCTCAGTGGGAGAGCACTTTGGAGATAGTGATCGCAATTCTATATCTTTTACCATAGCATTGGGGAGGAATAGGAACAGAGAAGTTAGGGAAACGTTTTCTTGGAGTAAGGGGAATTATGAGGCTATCAGCCAGGAGCTTGGAATCATCAATTGGAAACAGATGTTCTCAGGGAAAAATGTGGTAAATGTTGAGGAGATATTTACGTAGGGTTTTAAGTAGGTGCGTTCCAATGAGACAAGGAAAGCGTAGTAGGGTACAGGAACTGCGGTGTACAAATCCAGTCAAGAAGAAAAGAAGAGCTTACGAAAGGTTAAAAAAATGATAATGATAGAGATCTAGAAGATTATAAGGAAGTAGCCCAAGAATGAAGTTTGGAGAGCCAGAAGGGGCTATGAGATGATCTTGGTGGACAGGATTAAGGAAAACCTCAAGGCATTATTCAAGCATGTGAAGGTCAAGAGCATAGAGGTGAGAAAATAGGACCAATAAAGTGTATCAGTGGAAAAGTGTGTTTGGAACCTGAGGGGAAGGCAGAGGTACTTACTGAATACTTTGCTTCAGTATTCCCTACGGAAAAGGGTCATGGCGATTGTAAGGATGACTTGCAGCCGACTGAAAAGCTTGAGAATGTAGATATTAAGAAAGAATATGTGCTGGAAATTTTGAAAAACATCAAGTTGGATAAGTCACCGGGACTGGACGGGATGTTACCCAGGCTACAGTGGGAAGCGAGGGAGGAGATCGCTGAGCCTCTAGCGATGATCTTTGCATCACCAATGAGGCCGGGTGCAGTCCCGCAGGATTGGTGGGCTGTAGATGTCCGTTCATTCAGGAAAGAGAGTAGCGGTCGCCCATGAAATTATAGACCAGTGATTCTTACATCAGTAGCTGGTGAGTTGACGGAGACGATACTGAGAGGCATGACTTATGCACATTTGGAGGGCCATAATATAGTTAGTAATAGTCAGCAGGGCTTTGTCAATGGTAGGTCGTGCCTTGCGAGCTTCACTGAATTTCTTGAGGATGTGACTAAGCACATTGATGAACGTCGAACTGTAGATGTTGTGTATATGGAATTTAGTAAGGCAATTGATAATGTACTCCATGCAAGGCTTATTGAGAAGGTAAGGAGGCATGGGATCCTTGGGGACGCTGCTTTGTGGATCCAGAAATGGTTTGCCCACGGAGGATGCCGATGATCAGTGGTGTGCCTCAGGGGTCTGTTCTGCGACTCATACTCGTTTTGATTAAAAGAAAAAGACCTGGATGAGCCAGCAGAGGGATGGCTTAGTAAATTTCCTGATGGCACAAATGGTGTTGGTGTTGTTGATAGTGTGGAGGCCTGTCAGAAGTTACAGCGGGACATTTGTAAGATTAGAAATGGGCTGAGTAATGGCAGATGAAGTTCAATCCATGTATGTGCGCGGTGGCTCAGTTTGGTAGGTCAAATATGATGGCAGAATACAGCATTAAAGACAAGACTCATGACATTGTGGGAAAAAAAACAGGTGTATCTAGGGGTCAGTGTCCATAGGACACCCAAAGCTGCTACACAGGTCGACTCTGTGGTTAAGAAGGCATACGTTGCATTGGACTTCATCAATCGTGGAATTGAGTTTTATAGCCGAGAGGTAATGTTGCAGCTATAAAAGACCCTGGTCAGACAACACTTGGAGTACTGTTCACATTTCTGTTCGCCTCACTACGGGAAGGAATTGGAAACCATAGAAAGGATGAAGAGCTGTTTTACGGGGTTGTTGCCTGGACTGCAGCATGCCTTGTGGGAATAGGTTGAGTGAACTCGGCCTTTTCTCCTTGGAGCGACGGATGATGACCTAATAAAGGTGTGTGGCGACCCACTTTCTGCGCAGGCGAATCGGCTCATAAATAGCCAGCGCGCGGGGAGAGACTTTGGTAATGCACCTCTGACGTCATTTTCGCCCGGAGAGGGCGGGCGCTGGTGATTAAATGCCAGCGCCGCGAAGTTTACATAAACTAGTCTCGAAATTACTTACCGACTGCGTGTCTTGTCTCTATGTAGTACATCGATACATTGGTGAACCCGACGTGAGGCTGTGGCCAGCCTGTTGGTAACGCAGCTACACCACAAAACTGTCTAGAACCCACAGTCCAACGGACTAGTGGAACGCTTCCACCGTCACTTGAAGTCGGCTCTCATGGTCCGCCTGCGAGGACCTAACTGGGTGGACGAGCTTCCCTGGGTCCTGTTTGGAATTCGCACAGCGCCCGAAGAGGATCTGCACCCCTCGTCGGCCGAGTTGGTATACGACGCACCCCTGGTCGTCCCGGGAGAGTTCATACCAGCCCCAAGGAGGGAAGAGGAAGAACCTGCAGCAGTCCTGGACAGACTACGCAAAAGGCTCGGCAACCTGGCCCCCGTACCGACTTCACAGCACGGATGGACCCCGACCCATGTACCCAAAGACCTGCCGAACTGTAAGTTTGTGTTTGTATGAAAGGGCGGACACCTGGCACCGCTACAGCGGCCGTACGAGGGGCCGTTCAAGGGGATCAGCAACAACGGGTCCACGTGCGTTCTGGACATTTGGGGGAAAGAGGAGATTTTCACTGTCGACTGACTCTAATCAGCCCATGTGGCCTTGACGCAGCCGGTCGAGGTTCAGGCACCGCTGCACAGAGGTAGACCTCCCAAACGGAGGATGATCCAGAATATGGACATTGGGGGGTGTATCGCCGGTCTGGTCACAGAAATGTGGCGACCCACTTTTGCGCAGGCGAACCGGCTGACAAATAGCCAGTGCGCGAGGAGAGACTTTGGTTATATACATCTGACGTAATTTCCGCCCGGAGAGGGCAGGCGCTAGGGATTAAATGCCAGCGCCGCGAAGTTTGAATAATCTAGTCTCGAAACGACTTACCGACTGCGTGTCTTGTCTCTAGCTCTGTATGTAGTAGATCGCTACAGGTGTACAAATAATGTCCTTCCCTAGGACAACATCGCTGGTGTGCAGAGGGGATACTTACTACCTGGGCAACTGCCGGTCTTCCATAATAAAAAAAAACCCTGCCCAGGTTTGCACCCTGGAAACTTTCCAAATCCATGGTCTATGAAGAGTAACGGAGGGCTGCACACACATACACAAATAATGAGAGGTATTAATCGTGTGGATAATCAGAGATAGTGAAATGGCCCTCACTGGAAACTTTCCAAATCCATGGTCTATCAAGAGTAACGGAGGGCTACACACACATACACAAATAATGAGAGGTATTAATCGTGTGGATAATCAGAGATAGTGAAATGGCCCTCACTGGAGGACTTATTTCAATGTGCTTGGAAATAGGTACAGGGGCAATTTCAGGTTTCAGTTTTTTTTTATACAGAGAATGATGCCGGCAGTAGTTTTGGAGGGAGAAATTATAGGGTATTTTAAAAGACTCCTGAATGGATAAACGGAGCTTAGAAAAATAGAATGCTATGGGTAAGCTTAATTAATTCTATGGTAAGGGCATGTTGGGCACAGATATCAGGGCCGAAGAAGCCTAAATTGATCTGTTGGTTTTCCAAGTTTCTATGAAAGATAGATGAAGTTGGCTGCGACCCGCATATGCTAATACCTCATGTAATTTCGGAAAGAAATCAACTCTCAGAAATTCAGCTCAGTTCCTGGAAATTTATTTTACTCAAGGAATCAGGTGTTCTCAGACAGTCATATCCTGTTGTGAAATAGATAACTATTTCAAACATCCTGTCAACACAAGTCTAACAAACACACGACTGCTTTCCGTTCATTTATGAACACACAAATGTAGTCCCCGTGCAGTATTTCACATTCTCCGTACATTCACACTTTAAACTATCGCAGAGCATGGCATGCATTTTATCACCCGCAAGTAAAAATTTAGCAATTCAAAACATGACGTCACCACGACACAAAATCTGCAGCGGCTTCCACGTTTTCTCCCCTCCAATCTCTGACAAAAGACAGAGTTCAGATTAAGGGAATGTTTTCTGTACAGTATCAGGTTTAGAAATCGCAATCTCTACCGCTGAATGAATATATTTGAACACTTGTATTCGAACATTTTCCCATCAAATCGCCTCGAGAAATATCGCCTTTATCACATTACTAAAGGTATATTAACTTAATGCGTTACCTCCCTTATACTCACACCTGCACTTCCTTTTTCACACGTGATAACTTTTTTACGAGGTCTTCATGCTTCACTGTGTGTAAGGACAGAGGGATCAAACATGATCATAGATTTCGTAGATTCGTCGGTGCTGCAACACCCTAAAATTCTGAACGAAATATATGAGACTTCTGGCTCCAAATTGTCTCGATATAATTGTGATTGCTGTAATTATAACACTTAGAACGCCGCTCATAGATCTGACATGAATGTCGTTCTGTGCTTGCCGCTCGACTGCTAACATTTGACTACTACATCTCCGCTTTCCACAGGGATCGTTCACTCCGCGAATCCCTGGTCCACACGTCCCTCCCCACGGATCTCCCACCTGGCACTTATTCGTGCAAGCGTAAGTCTTACACCCGTCCCTGCACCTCTTCTCTTACTACCATTCAGGGCCCCGGACAGTCCTTCCAGGTAAGACAACACTTCACTTGTGAGTCTGTTGGGGTCAGCTATTGCATCCGGTGCTCCCGGTGCGGCCTCCTCTACATCGGCGAGACACAACGCAGATTGGGAAACAGCTTCGACGCAGAAAGAAGGATCTCCCGGTTACCACCCATTTCAACTCTGTTTCACATTCCCATTCGGATATGCCCATATAAGCTTCCTCTACTGCCCTGATGAGGTCAAACTCAGGTTGGAGGAGCAACACCTCATCTACCATCTGGGTAGTTTCCAACCCCTTGGGATGAACATTGAATTCTCCAGCTTCCGATAATTCCATCCCTCTCCCTTCACTTATCCCAGATACACTCTGCCTCCTCCTCCAGCTGCCTATCACCTCACTCATGATTCTGCCTCCTTCTACTAACTATAGTGCATTCCCCTTACATTCCTTCTTCACCTTTCCTGCATATCCCCTGCCTGCTTCCCCTCCCCCATCCCTTGATCTTTGCATGATTGGTTTTTAGCCTGACACTCACCAGCCTTCTCCGTCCCACTCGCCCCCCCACCTTATTTATAGGGCTCCTGCCCCCTCCTTCTTGAGTGCTGACGAAGAGTCTCGACCCGAAACGTTGACTGTTCGTTTCCACGGATGCTGCCTGACTTTCTGAGTTCCTTCAGCGCGTTGTACGTGTTGATTTGACCACAGCATCCGCAGTGTACTTTTGTCGTTACTACATCTACTGGCATCCTTTGTTAACACCTAGAAGTAACTTAAGGGATTCTTGAATTCTTCACTTGCTCCCCTAATCTTGTATTTTCGGCAAAGTCGAATGTTAAGAATATAAGTCTGAGGCTTTAAAGGACTTCTAGGTTTTCGGGCACAAAGGCTGCACGATGAGGATGCAGTGCATTCTATATTCTTCTTTCCGATTCCTGCCCTTGTTTCCTTCCATTGCGACTGTCTCGCTGGCCACACACGGGAAAGGGGATGGAAGTAGGTCCTGCCTTATCTGGTTGAGTACTGTCAGGAGATGTTCGGACGTGGGCTGCCTATCATAGACATAATCATGCGGAATTGCGTCACTGCTGATTTAAATCAGTATACATTTCACTCAATCGTTCCACTTCATGACAAGCTGCTGTTTCTTTCACAAACAATCTTATCTGATTCAAATGCTTATTTCCATGTTCCTCGCACCACCTTCCTCGCAAATATGTCATGGATAAAAAAAAAATGCTCCTCCAATCAGTCCTGGTGTACGTTAGCTTGCTGCCGCGATTTAATCAATTCTCAATTAACCACTCTTTCGCTCTGGATTCATTTTGCTTCCTTGCCTCACATCAAGGCATGGCTAAACATCCAAATCTTTATCACAGCTCTTTTTTTTAAGTTTTACTTCGTACATCCATTACCAGAGAACTCTCCACATTGAGAACAATTTCTGGTTACAAACTTCTCAATTAGAATACAAAATAGTTAAGTTAAGTTAAGTTCTGAGAGTGATGTTATAGTTACAGTGGGTTTACTTTTGTCCAAATATTCAGTGGGAGGACCGAGTGACTAATGGATTACAGGGCAGATAATTCATTGAGTTATTGAATTAAAGTTTTTTTTTACATTAATGCACCAACAAGAGGGCAGGTCTGTCTAGATTGGAAATTTTGTAAAAATTCAGGGTAGAATTTTTAGTACAGAAGTTGTTGAGCCTTTTCAAGCAAGTGATCATAACATAGTTAGTCTCCCAGTTTTTTTTTACGGAGAGTATATCAGAAAAAGTATTGAAAACTGTGTTGATTGCCATTTGACTGGTTCGGACCAATCGGAGTTGAAAGCCAGAAATTCTCAAGGCCAAGGTGGGACAAGGTTGGTTGTAACCCTGTACAATGACCAGTAACAGGTTGGCCCATTTACCTCTGATGACCTTTAATTAACATGATGGAGATCCAACAGTTCAGTTGATGAGGAACACTGTAAGAGTCCGGAGCTACAATACGCATGACGATAACGCGTCAGAAAACAGACACCAACAATCGTGGATACGGACGACCCCACGGACAGGTGGGGATCCGGATCAGCGATAAATTTCTATTCATTGAATGTTTATGGAGAAGCAGGATTCATGCAGGATGCATACAGGTACATTGTTTGTCAACCCACGTGACTGTTCGTTGACGTAATGAAAATTAACTGTCGGTAAATACAGATTCTGTGTACCTCACTGATCATTATTAGAAGGGGTGATACTTGTATCAGAAATGGTTTCACCGGGCGGGCGCGAGAAGAAACCACATTGTTCAGTGGGAGTCTCGAGTGAGACCACGGGGGTGAGGTACAGAGACAACTGGGGTTGGGTAGCTAACGGTTACTAAACCAGGAGGAAAAAATCAGGAATCTTTGCAAGTTCAAAGGACTTGGATTGTTGCAATTAGAATGGATTCCTACGGGGATATGCACTGGGAGGCTGCCGCAATGTGAGAAGTTTGTCGATCACTCTGGATGTGAAGGAAAAACTGTCAGGAACGCCCTGTGGAAAATCACCCGAACGAGCTGCCGAGCAGGAAGTTTCAACAGTTATAAAAATAAGAAGCAGTTGTTTGTTTAGTTGAGGATTTGATAGAGTTACAACACAATGCTAAGGCATAAGGGCACACAATAGAATCAGAAGAGGGATGTTCACATAAAGCAGAAGCCGTGCGAGATAGGTTACAACAGGAAATCCTAGATTATCAACATAAAGTTGATACCGAGTGAGATCGATTTGAAGGAGAACACAAAATGTTCCAAAAAGTGGTCCAAACTTTTAGAGAAATAGTTGGATGGTCGGAGAGGTATGGACTTGATGTCCAGTTTGAGATGAAGTGTGAGAAACTAGCGAAGGAGAAAGTGGACCGATTAAGGAATCAGTTCGGTGATTTAAAGACGTTTATGAATGTGATTCACAATTCAGCACAGGAAAGGAAGAGCTACACTTGCGATCATGTGAAGAATTTAAAGCAGATTAAAAAGCTGCAGGAGCAATTGCTCCACAGAGAGATATAATATGTGTTTTTGTATATGAAAAAGGGAGGAAAAGTGAATATGGAGATAAGGATTGGTATGATGTAGCAGATTAAACTGCTAGCCACTGTTACAGTAATTACCAAGCACCATTTCCCGAGGGACTCACACTGAGACCCTACCAACGGAAGCCGTGGTACCCCTAGATTCTATCAGAACGGAGACCGTAAAGGGCACAAACCAAATCCGAGCATAACATAAATCACACATTAGAGGTACAGCCGTTTAGAGATAGAATAGGCACACACCACCTCCCGAATATCGCTCGAAATGCATCTCGAGCAAATGGACACCCCTACAGGAGAATTGGTCCTTCCTCCTTAAAGATATTCATCTTGTATAACAGGGACGGCATCGTCAGCCATTCTCTGCCTTCTTCACGCTCCCGCCAAAAAGACATTGACCCACAGCAGTGTCCGTCGCGAAATGCTCTTCCTCACTCTATGTATCAGTTCATTCGGTCAATGTCCCATGCAATCTAACCTCCTGGACGAATTTTCCTTGAAGGGACTTTTCAAAGGCCTTAACGAAATCGATAGCGATGGCATTCGCCATTCTATCTTCATTTACAATCCCAGTTACTTCCTCGAAATATTCAAAGCATTTGTGAGAGATTACTTTCTACATTCATATTGACTGTTCCGAATCAGACCATATCTCTGCAAATATCGGTTGATATTGTCCCTCAGAATCCTGGACAGCAATTTAAGCACCATTAATGTCAGAATCTCTGGCTGATAGTTTTCTGATTTGTTTCTCCTTCCCCTTTTAAACCGTGTTTGCAGGTTAGCCACATTCCAGCTGTCCAATGTCGCACCTTCAAGATCTTTCTCGTATGCACATTTTACCCTCCTAACTTCACCAACAATTGTACTTTCGTAGTTTACTAGAGATTGACGTTAGTAATTGCTTATGTGCAGTGTTTGACTCCATCAATCTCAACCATAGCCTCTGTACCTCTCATCAACAACGGTCCCTGAAACCCACCAGACTTGTAGTTCACCCTGAGAGGGACATGCATGTCCTGAACCCCTGACATTGCTCTTTTATAGGCCTTCCACTTGGCAAATGCATCTTTCCTGTGAACAATCTTGCCAAGTCAACCACTGCTAGAGCAAGCATCATGGTTCGAAATTCTGTTCTAGCCCTGTTCAGGAACTTATTCGTAGATTGGTATTATCCATAAATATTTAAACTATCAGGATTCTGTTATTTGGAGCCAAAATGCTCACCGACAGACACTTCTGAATATTACCCTACCTCATTGCTCAGGAAAAGGTCCAGTGTTGTACACTCCCAAACAGTAGCTTCTATGTCTTGATAAGGGGAGCATTCTTGCATACAATTCACAAATTCAACTCCATGCATTTCACACGATGGCAGCCCTAGTCAATATTAGAAATGTTAAAATATCATACTAATTCTACTTATTATGTTTTCTAAGTGTTGTGGTCCTTCTGCATATCTGCGATTCAAATTCCTGCTTACTGCTGAAGTTTCTACAATGCCACGTTGTTATGTCTAAGTGGTATCGATATAGTATCAGTAGGTGGTTCAGATAAGAAGTAAGCCCTTTCCACTTATCATAATTATGTCCATTTTCTCAAGAGGGAACCTTTCCCTCCCGTATTACTTGCGTTTTTGTATCCTGGAAAATTGTGCTGCCTATTTTGCCCTTTCCTCTGGCATAAATATCCTATGGCTGTGATCGGATTATATAGGAAGCTGAATTAGGCCATTGGGCCCACCGACTCCTAACCTCCATTCCACGATGACCGACTTTTTATCCTTCTCTATAACACTTGATTGCCTTACCCGCACAGATAATATAAAACGGATCGATCTGTGTGTTATTCGCAGGGACATGGCCTCCACAGCTGACTGTGTCAATAAATACCCGCTTCACTACAGACTGGCTGAAGAAATCCCTCTTCATTTCTGTTGTAAAACCATCTCCCGCTACTTGAGTCTGTGTATTCTTGTCCTTGACTCCTGTACTATAGGAAACATCATCTCCATATCTGCTCCATCTCGGTCTTTCAAAATTCAATAGGTCACAGTCAGATTGTTCTGAATACCAAAGAGTATAGGCCCAGAGCCATCAATTCGCTCTTCGAGCATTAACCGTTTCATTTGCGGAATCATCCTCGTGGACCTCTTTTGCACCTTCTCAAATGACAGCCCATGATGACTGAGAAAGGGGGTCCACAACTCCTCACAATACTCCAAGTGCTGTCTGCCTAATGCCCTTTTAAACCCTATCATTACATTCTGCTTTTTCATACATGTTCCCTTGGAGTAATGCTAACGTTGGTATCCCGTAATTACCACGGATTCAACTGCAAGCTTACCTTTAGAAATTCTGCAGCAGGACTTTCAAACTTCTTTGCACATCTGGCCTTTAAGTTTACACTCTGCTTAGAATATAGCGTCGGCTATTACAGTCTATAACACAGTTCATGACCATGTACTTCTCTGTACTATATTCCATATGTCACTTCCCCCTTTTTACCAAATCGGTCTAAGTCCTCTTGCAGACTCATTATTTCATCAACGCTAACTGCCCCTCCGCCTACCTTTGCATCGGCTGCAAACTTGCCCGCTATCCTCCAAATCATTGACCTACAACATGAAATGTGATCCAGCCGTCCAGAGTATCTGTCACACCTCTGTTCATCCACCTCACCTGTCAAGCCTCATGGATTGACAAAAGTACAGTTTAAACCGATTGTCTCTCCTCTCATTTGTTATGTGCTCCTGTCTATATTGGTCACTTTTTTTCACATTAGCGAGAGTTATCCTCTGGTCAGTATCACATTACATGACACACCCATTGACCCTCTTCCAAACATCACCATTTAATCTCGAAGATGTTTGCACATCTCCAGTTCAGGACCAACCTATCTCTTGTGTACAGGTCCCCCGACTGAAATCGAAAAATGACAATATTGCTCCCTACAGCAGTTTCTCATCAATTATTAATTTGAATCTTCAATATATTTTTATCCTCACAATGACGTGACCCTGGGAGTAATCTGGAGTAACCGCTCTCTGGATCGTGCTTTTGAAGTTCTCTCCTAACTCTCTGTATTTTCTATGTCGGAGCCCAACCCTGTTTTCACAAACCTGCAAAACTGCGTCGTTGCCTCTTATAGTAATGGCAGGGGAATGATGGGAAAATTTTTTTAGTGATAGACTCAGCTCACGTTTGAAAAATATAAATTTATTTAGGGTAGTCTGTATGGTTTTCTATGGGTGAAATTATAATTTGCAAACCAGATAGAGGTTATATGCCACGCATTTGATTATTTGTGGGTATATTAAAAGCGGAAGATGATCGCTTCCTGAGAGGTCAGGGCATCAAAGGATATGGCAAGGTGTGTGGTTTTGAGTGGGATCGGGGTTCAGCTATGATGTAATGGCGGAGAAGTTTCGATGGGACTACTCCTAATTCTGCTCCCTTATGTTATGTTCTTATGGAGAATGAGACAGTGGATATTGTGCATAATGGACGTTGGAAAGCTTTCCACATGGGCCCTCATGGCGGGCAGATGGAGAACGTTGAGATACTTACAGGAACCACAGCGAATTGGAAGTATCCATTAAAATGTGGCTTGGCGGTTACATACATAGTTTAATCGTAGAGGCGAAATTGGATGTGACTGCTGCTGGCGTCTGGTGGGCAACATGCAATCGGGATCTGAGGGATGCGATCGATAGACAACAGGAGGACATTTCGTGATATAACCAGAGAGGATGACAGTGCAACGGAATAGATACGAAACTTTTCAGACACTCCATGCAGCCATTGTTTCTGAAGTGTTTAATGAACAGATTCTTTTTCAGGATAAATTAATCACAACAACTGAATGTGGACAGTTCCTTATATCTTGTTGGAAAACATAATTCCCGGCCGTGTAGGTTTTGTCATTAGGGAACAGTGGAACACATATATTACAATGGAATAATATAAGTTTGAAAAGAAAATCAAATGCACGTTCTATCACAAATTTGGTGGGGGGGGGGGTAGCTTTCATGTAAAACGGTATTGAGTTTTAGGAGTGAATTTAATTTATTCACAGTATTATGCTTCATGCCTTACAATCTATCGGGCTTCTTTGGGATAACTTAGGTTTCATTTGAAGGAAAAGAAGTAGTAAGGTTTTTATTTCTCAATTGTCTACACCACAATCCAGTCTAGTTGATTCCGTTAAGTTGTAGTGTCAACCACCATTTATCCAATTTTCGCCCTATAGTTTCACATTCACAAATCACCCAAGGAGAGGGTGGAGGGTGGAATAATTGACATTAGATTAGCCAACCATTATCGGACTGGCCTGCCGTGCTCCTGTGGGAAAGTCGGGTTGTGAGATTGCTGGGTTTTAATGAGAATAGATAGAAATATCCGCCGACCAACGGGTGGATGGAAATCGGGTGTATGTTCTTGACTGACTGCTGGCGACGCCAATGAAGTATTAAGTGTTTTGCTCCGCCCCTCAAACACAATCTGCGGAACTTGCGGAGCGGCCGATCGATGGGTCAAAACCTGGGAGATCCGGCGGTCAATGTGAAGAGTTTGAGCTCGGATTTGGGTCAGTGCGGCTTGTGTTCAGGACCGGCTTTATAAATAAACTGAAACACCGAGGTGACGGGAGATTTGACAGCACTGATCACCTGCTTCCTGAATTTCGACTGAGTCACCACGTAAATAAATGTGTTCGTGCAGCAGTTGAAATCCCTCAACATACCCGCGACAGAGTGAAAGATCCATTCAGAATCATTGAAATCGTAACCTTTTCCTGAGGCCTGATAATGTATGACATTTACAACCAGGGTCATCCACAGGAGGATGAAGCTGCCGGAGAGGGTGAAGAGTAAAATCACAGACCTCCTCCTGCTCTCCATCTCCGAGTCACTGCGCTCCTCCCCCTTGTGCTCTCCCTTCAGCAGCTTACGGACCCGACTGGCCAATAAAATGTACCTGACGGTCAGAGCGTTGAGCAGCAGGATCCCAGCGAAAGGAAGGAATGGTGTTGAAACCGTATCGAGCCAGTCATATCCTACCCACACGGGGTCAGTGAAATAATTGTCCTTGAGTTTACAGAACCACGGTACATTGTCGATTATCTCTCCTGGTTTCCGTGTGAAGTATCGGGGAACGTTTTTCAGACAGAACAGTACGCAGGTTGTTGTTAGAATCACAGCCGCAGTTTTCCCGGTGCAATATTTTATTTTTAGCTTCTGGCAGCAAATGGCGACAAAACGATCAAAGGTGAAGGTGACGGTGAACCAGACAGAACAGTCTATGGCTATGAACCTCAGTACATCGATAACTCTGCACACAGGGGTGATCTCCAGAAAACTCACAGGGAAGTAATACAGTTTAATTCGATACAAAATTACCTTGGTGACAACGGTAAGTAGATCCGCCGCAGCCATGGCCACCAGATAGCAAGTCGTGCAGGTAGAGAGGCCGCACTTTCCTCGGGACAGGATAACAATCGCCAACAAATTCACTGGAGAGAGAGAGGGAGGGAGGGAGGGTGAGAGAGAGATTGAACAGGCACTTGGTATTATTAAATACATCTCCGGCAATTAGCATAGGATCGGTTTTCAGCTGAAGATCAGAAATACTACAGTCAGTGAATGGATGCTAATCTAATATCACACTCGGGTCCCATTGTTTCTGACCTGCCTTGCTCAGTGCAGAGATCGGACGATCTGTGGGGAATAAACGGGGATAAAAGGACGAAATGCACGAACAAAAACAATTGGTGCTCGCACTGAATCCAACCGATTTCACCGGTATAGCCGTGACAAACCGAGCCTCTGGAAACTCAGCACATCGGATAGCCGAGAAGTGATACGGCAACACTGGAGGAACTCAGCAGGACCGTCAGCATTCATGGAATTGAACAAACTCTCGATTCGGGGCGAGACCCTTCTTCAGGACAAAGCGAAGCCTCAGTTTACGATGGATTTCAAAGCGACAGCAGCGACAAATTAGTAACCAGAGAATGAGTGGCTGTGTTAATGATTTAATTCCGCAGCGAATTTCAATTACATTGCATACGTCAGCAAATCCATAGACACTGGTACAGGTGATCAGGACAGTTATTGGCCAACAGGCTGTGGGTTCCGACTGTGACAAACTCCACGGGAAGACGTGAAACACAGGACCGGGGTTTATTCAGAAATAGTGAACATCACGCAGTAAACCACAACCAGTCTCTACTCAACTAAGAGCTGCCTGCTCCCAACACTGGGACAAATCTGGGCAAAATTCCATTAAAACCCTGACAGTTAAACCTTTCCGGTGAGCTGTCTGTCCCCAGCAGTGGTACAAATCTGGACGATGTCCCACTAATCCCCTCGCTGTCATACATACCCTGACAGCTGTCGGTCCTCTGCAGTCGGAAAACTCTGGACAAGGTACCAATAAAGACAAGAACAACGTTCGAGTGCATCCCGTGAGTGAGAGGAGAGACAGGAGCTCAGTTTCGTTCGTTATTAAATATGCTTGATCAGTTCTTTCAGAAGATCAACATGGCTGATGAATATTTGTGTTTTTATCGTCAAGCTCAAAGTCTGCAACATAATCACAAGCTGGTTCACACCGGTTAGCACACGGAAATAACAAACATGATTTGCTCTGCTCACTCACCGGGAACGCCAATGACGGCAATGAACACGTACAGTATTTTGTGCGCACTCTTGTAGCTATCCAACATTGCAGACATTTTCTCTGCCCAGTGATTTATCCACCTGTGCTGCAGGCGATGTCTGAATGAAATGTTGAGGCAGCACATGCCTGAAGTTTTTAATACCATTCAGTAACTCCACAGGGACTGATCTGATCAGATTTTAAAATAACGGCTTGTTTAAAAGCTAATTACGTCAGACAAGTGGAATCCCCGCGGTGACTCTTTGTGATTAATCTAAGGAATTATATTTTAGGCCAGTTGTGTGAGTTAGTTTGTCCCAACAAAGGTGACTGAACATTCCGAGTTGACTTACAAATTAAATATGTTTTCACTGTACATCTGCACTTCATTCGTGAGACATAGAATATTAGAGAAACTATATCATTGCCGCTTGTGAAAATGCATCGAATCTTCCACTGTTGCCTTTCTCGTCAAAGGTAATAACTCTTGATGTTGCTTTCCTAGAGAGACTTCAAGTAAATGTATGTTTCCGATCCTAAATAAACCATTTCATATCGACTCAACCCTCTCATTTCATCAGTAACGTAAGCACAGTCAGATCATGTTTGGGGACAAATCCATAACTCTCATGAATGGTCAGAAAACTCTGCAGTCTAGTGGATGGCGTGTATGTTTCAATCATACCACAGCGACTGTGTGGTAGAACATGGTGGAGAGATGGAGAGGTAGATAAAAATGTTTTGCTCTGTGTGTGTGTGTGTGTGTGTGTGTGTGCGTGTGAGTGCGCGTGTGTTTATCAGTCTGTGTGTGTTACTCTGTGCGTGAAAGGTTCTGTGTGTCTGCGTGTGCTTGCGTGTGAATGTGTGTGTGTGTGTCTGTGTTTGGGTATCTGTGAATCCGTACGCTTGTGTGCACTTCTTTTCGTTGTGTGTGTGTGTGTGTGTGTGTGTGTGTGTGTGTGTGTGTGTGTGTGTGTGTGTTCGTCAAAAAACAGCTGGCATCCAGCGCTCTGCTTTGTCCCTGTTTCTCAGTGCGCATGTGTGTGTTTGTGCGTGTCAGAGAGAAAGAGTATGAGTGTGTGCGTATGAAAAAGAATGTGTGTGTGTGTGTATGTATGCGTGCGTATTTACGTCAAGGAGCAGCTTGCAGCCAGCTCTCGGTCTTTGTCGAGGTGGCGCAGCTACTGAGAACACTTGTCAATTGTGTAAGAAACCATCAGGACTCTAGAAATATGTGTGTATATTCGTCCGGGAAACCACGCAGCATTGCACTAGTTGTTTGGGACACAGCAACAGCCTGAGCTTAATTCTGCAGAGAGGAGAGCTCGAAAAATCTGAAATCAATGCAGTTAATGAGGTTGGACAGGGAATGAAAGAGTGAACTTGTGAGGAACGTGTAATGGGCTTTATGCGTTAGGGCTGGAACAGTCATTTTCAAAGTTTTGCCCTGGAGGAACTGAAATCTGAAATAATCTCTAGGTCTTAGGGAACTGCTGCTTAATAAAATACATCTACTGCTCATGAAAGTTAGTGTTCTCATGTTCTATTTATAACAATCCAAAAATTATTATCAATGCTAGTTTAAGTAGAGATTGATATTTTAGCCAACCTTTCTTGGAAAAAAAAACTGGTTAAGCTGCGTTTTCCTTTCTTGAAATTAATCTCTTTCTTTCGTTTAGGTGAACTTTAAGGTCTCAAGATGGAAACATTATAAATCGATGTTAAATATCTGGCTTAAGCCAAAGTGATATTTACTTTATTTTCTGTTTTCAGGGTGGAAATATAAAATTTAAATAAAAGTTGTAAATGGATTTTAATTAATTCTGTACACAACATGAAAATTTATTGACAGTTGAGTAGTTACTAAAGCCGTCAGCCAAAGCAATACAAATACTAATATAGACGAAGTAAAAAAAAAAAATACACGATTTTGTAAGAACATGATCAGGCTGAAATATAGGCCTAGCATGTGAATGCTGTTCTGGTTTTCTACTGCGCGTAACCACTCAGTTCTAAGCCGAAATTAAGATAAGCACACAATGATTTCACCTTCTTTTAAAATGAGACGGTTTTTCTCCTTGCTTTCGATGCTTGTTAAGCAAACAAAAAGCTTGCTCACACATGGAAGAAGTTGAAAATGGCAACAAAATGTTGATTTCCTCCGAGTGAGAAGATTGACAAGATACTCTTCTGTCAGAGATATCCAGTACTTGTCCACGGCCAGTTCAGTATATCTCATCACGGATGCACAATCAAACTGTACGTCTTCTCTTGTGTGTTTGCGTTTCTATCTGTGTGTTCTGCGTGTACATTCTTGTTTGTGTCTATTTATATTTGTGTCTCTCTATTTGTTTTTGTGTCTGTCTATGTGAGCGTGAGTGTGCTTCTGTATCTGTGTTTGGGTAGGCCCATTGTCTCTGCCTGACCCTGCCCGATTAAACTTCTGTCTGTCAACTCAAATTCATTTTTATCCACTGGTTCTGTTCCTTCCCATCTATCTCCGCGAACTTGACATCCTCAGGAACTCTTCAACAAATTTAAGCTCTTTGGCCCTTATCCCCGGATTATTTATTTTATATTATTTTATTTTACCACGGATACCCATCCCATTTATGTAAGTATCCAAACTCCTCTTCAGAGTAATCGAACCCTCATCGACCACTTCCTCCCATACATGCTCCACCCGCTGAGTGAACAAATTCGCATTCATGAAGTATATCTCCTTTCACACGTAGTTTGCGACCGCTGTTTCCAGTCTCACCCTATCTCAGTGGGTAAACAAACTCTCCTGTAGTTGACATGTCTTTAACATACAATGTTTTGAATACCTCAATAAATTCTCCCACTATTTTCTTAATTTTCAGGGAATAATGTCTTAACCTTCTCAACTTTCACAGCATCTCAAGTCCTCAAGTCCCAACAAGCGTATTGCAAATGTTATAGGTACTCTTTCAATTTCATTGATTTTTTAAAATTATTGTAGGCAGGTTACAAAAACTGCACACAATACTGCAAATCAGATATCAGCGGTGTCGTGCACAACTTCATTGCTGTTCTCAATACTTTAATTTATGGCTAGTGTGGCAAATGTTATCTATACGATCCTGTCTACCTGTGACGCCACTTCGAAGGAAATATGACTCCGGGTTCCCTCTGCCCTATCGCACTCCTTGAGGCCCTACTGCTCAGTGTGTGGTCACGTACCTAAATTCTGCGTGCATGCTCAAATCTGTGCGCACCCTCAAATTCGCTGACAACCCCATGTGCACATTAGTTTGTCCCAGAGTAAGTATCATTTCAAACAGTATGGCAGAACCATATCGAAATAAAACAAGAAGAGACGATCAAATCGCATTCATTCTTATGATATCTAGAAAAGAAACAACTTTTAGATTCGTAACAGCTCCAAATTCACAGACTCCTCAAATCTCTGAGAAACCGAAAATTCGTGCGCACCCTCAATTCCATGTGCAACCCATATCTTTCAGCAAACCCAAACCCGCTGAAATCCCCCCATGCACATTAGACTATTCCAGTCCAAGAATCATTTCAAGAGTTCACAAAGCGATCCCGCGATCCTAAAAAAAGAAGAAATTTCAGGTTTCAAGCTGCATGTGTTAATACAATGTCTGTAAATGGAACAACTGAAACACCCCTGTCCCGTCGGCTGCATAAGTCTGGCGAAGACAATCTCCGGCCCTGCCAAACGTGTGACGCTGAGCTGCACCCCCTGTCTGTCTGGATGCTGCGTGTTTCGTTACCCTGTTACAAATAAGTTCCACGAAATAACAGACAGTACACCGCCTACAATTAAAATATTTAACTTTATAATATTAAAATTTGACTAAAGTACTTGTAAAGAGAGTACAAAAAAAAAAGAAGAGGACCCATTTAAATGGAGCATTACAACGTGCACAAGTTGGAGCTCACGGTTTTCCCATCGCCGGTCCTCCATCGATCAACCCAAATTTCGCTGAATCACGGCCCCGCTCTGAATGAATCCTGCGTCCTGTTCTTTCCGGGGTCTTCTCTGTTCATTTGTCTGTAACAGAAGCCCCAAGCCCAACCTTAGTGTCGCTTACCAGAGAAACCTCCACTTAATCGGACCATCCTAACTGGATGGCGCACAATTCTCCTAACTCTTATCTTCAACACTCACCCAAAAAGCATATTGCACAGAAGAGCACAAATGAAATACAAAACAGCATAACAGTAAAAAAAAACTAATCTTTTCTGCTGTTGGACTTTCAGTCTCCCTGCATCGCCGCAGTCTTCTTACAAGATGTAGATTCCAGGTCGAGCTCTTTATCGACCCACCCCTCTCATCCCAGTGGTAGAAGGCCGTTCCGATGGAGAACCTTGACAAGTTCATTCCATCATCAGGTTGCAAACGGACAAGTGCATTTGGCGCCTGGTTCTCCAATACATAGAGCGTAGCCGCCCTGCAGTCAGCCTTCCTATGCTTCCCAGGTAGACACAAATTCCTTAAGAGGACTCACTCCTCCGGCATGAGTTGGGTTAATCTAACCTTTTGATCATACCCTCCCTTATTTCCTTAGCAGCCGCGACCTCAGCTAATTCATAAGCCGTTTTCAGCTCCCTTCTCATATCAGACACATACTTCACATATGCTTTCGGTGCTAATTTCCTCGCTAGTTCCAGAACAAAGGTCAATGGGCATGTAACTCATGTATGCGACTACTTTCCAAATCCCGTCCCTGATCACTATGCATCCGCCTGGTCAGGCCATAATGAAGGAAATACTTTTCCCATAACACTCTGGCCACCGTGGACACTCCCTGATCCTTGATACAGAAAGCTTCCGGATCACTGGTGTAGTTTTTTTTTAAATTTAGGGTGTCGCACCAGTCAGCCATTCTCGCCTGGCGCATGGTGTCTCCTTTTGGATTAAACGGGTCACGATATGAACGTTCCTGACTCGACCCTTTATTTTACGAGGCCAAGTGGCTAGTTCGACGCTCAACCCGGCACGGATGGAAAGCATGCTCGGGGGATGACCCGACTTGGAATCGAACCGGTGCAATGATCCGTCATGAAAAAGATATTCGTTATTTTACTGGCATCGGGTTCTATTGACAGGAAATTCATACACACCAGGTCCAGGGGAGCTGCACTCTGCTAGCAGGACAACAGATCAGCCCTCGTAGGCAGCGTCTTCCTCCGTTTCCATCAAACGCTCGATTTGCAGTACTCCTCGAACTCCCGCTTCATTCAGGGACAGTAGAACCGATGTCTGAGCAATCCATAGGACTTTCCAACCCCAAATGTCCAGAATCATCCTGAAGTGAATTCAATGCAATCTTCGATACTTCTCAGACAGAACCAACTGGCAATGCGGAGGCGGATCCAAAGGCGACGTGACCCGATATAGGATCTCGTTCCACAACACCAACTGAGACACCGCAAGGTGTTTGGACCTCACTGCTAGGGTTATGTCTCCCTTTAACCACTGTTAATGGTATTGATGCTCAGGTCACCCCGCTGAGCAACAGCCACTGCCCCAGGGCTCAGTTCGGGTAACTGTCTTGCTTTCAGAGTGGTCAGGTTGTGGGATGGAGCCACCAGAAGCTCCAAGTTCTAACGCACGCTCCTGACCTTGCTTTCCTTCTGTCTTCACCGTGGTGGAAAACGGGCACATGGCCTTCACCCTCGGGGCAGGAATGTTCTCCACTCTTTGTCCCTGACCAGGCCCTCATGGGCACGACGGCACTAAGCCTCAGCATCAATGTTTCGACTTCCCGAGAAATCATAGGCAGCCACCGCCGCCAAACGCCGATGTCCTGTTGCATCCAAAATCGCCGAGGTCATGATACAAGTTAAGGGACTGTTGTCTGTCTGCAGCTCAGCTTGGAGCAAAAGAGGTAAGATCATAAGAGCATCTGAAATAGGACAAGTAGGCTATTCGGCCCATTGAGTCCGCTCTACCAATCAATCACGGACTGTTCCAGTTCTTCCAGTAATCCCACTCCCTGCCTTCTCCCTATACGCATTGATGCTTTGAGGTAGTCACTCAACTAATCCACCACTGCCCATTTCAATGCCGGGAGCTCCATCTTGAGAGTGGACTAGATTTATTTTTGTTTGTTTCTGTCACAAGGCGACAGATTCCGACTAACCAATGCAAAAGGTCTCAACCCAATTCCCTGAACCTGATACAGGACACCCCCTAAGCCCTCTCTGCTGGCATCCCTATGAAATACATACGGCAATCGGGAGTATGCCGAAGTCAGCACAGGAGTCTAGAACAGCATTCTCTTCAGTGACTGAAAGACCTCTTCATGTTTCGCATCCTACCTCGGTCCAAAAGGCTTCGAAGGGCTAGGATACTCTTTACTCTCCTCTCCTTTTGTTCTCTTCCTTTTCTTCACCAACGGAGGATAATCACACAGAAGCTGATTTAATTTCTGACTCATTTTCGCGTAGCCCTACACGAACCTCCGATACTAACTACAGAAGCCAAGTAACGAGCGCAAAACCCTCGAAGTCTGGGGCATTGGCCATGTGGTAACATCTTCTATCATAGCCAAATCCGTAGCTACTCCGTCTTCTAAGACTATGTGCCCAACATAGCTGGCAGACGTCTTGCAGCACTGACACTTGTCCAGGGAGAGTTTTAATCCTTCAGCTTCCAGGCTGCCCAGCTTCTTCAGTATTCTCTCTCCATGCTCTTCTAAGGTGGACCCAAAACACTAGGAGGTCATCTAGATACTCCAATACCTCACGCAGCGTCAAATCTCTCACCGTATTCTCCATGACACGCTGGAAGTTTGCAGGGGCACCTGATACACTCTGGAACATTCTTCCGAAATGGAAGAATCCCAGTAGACATGTAAATCCCGTTTTCTCATTATCAGCCTCACTCATGGGAATCTGGTAATATCCTCTATTCATGTCTAGCACACTGAACCACTTCGCATCACTCAGGCAGGCCAGGGCGCCATCAATCCTGGGGACCATATACTGGTCGGGGGCAGTAGGCCTGTCATAGTCCTATAGTCCACACAAAACCGTACCTTCCCAATGTTCCTTCTGGTCACTACTACTACTGGGGACGCATTAGAGCTTCAGAGATGATCGCAGATTCCTTCAGCTTCCACAAATGCTGCCGAACGTCTTCCAGCTGTGCAGGAGCTGGTCGCCGTGACCCAACTCCGAACGGGTTGGCCTCGGTCAACCGGAGAGCGTGATGAGTCGTCATGGAAAGACACACTTCAATCTGGTCAATGAAAAGATACCTTCCGGTTTCACCATCTTCTGTATGTATCTCCTCTTTGTGCTCTCATGTACCGGGGAGTCCCCGGTTGAATGACTCAGCGGTCAACTTTCCCCCTTTTTCCAATAGCTTCGCTCCGGCTTCTCTCACAGGAACATTAGACATTACCGTCACCGGGAAAAGATGCGTCTGGGTCAACCCGGCTGGAAGGTGAGCTTCCTCTTCGTAGTGTTACTGACAATTACTGCCATCCTGTTTGCCTGTAGTGTCGCTGGCTTCTGCAGTTCGGACTCCACAGGTAACCCAGAAGCCACGCTCGAATCCTCTTCCTGGTCGTCCGCAGTATCCACCAACAGGGCTTCGTCCTCGAGCATTTCGGGAAATTCTGGGTTTCCCATCACTTTCGCTGGTACCACGAGCCGTAACTCAATCGTCTTTGACTGGGTGAAACACACAGTCGCTCATCAAAACTTGTTATCCGGCCCAATGCAGCCACGCACTTCCTCAAAAGCAGCTCCAAGCACCTGGAGAAGGAACAGTTTTCTCAGAAAGATCTCTCCAGCTTTCTCCTTGCAGGCTCCCATGAGCCTCCGCACAACAGGAGTGTTGGCGTCCACGAGATTTGTAACTCCGCCCGCCTCACTGGGGTACGGACAATCCAGCGCTAATGCATCAAGGTACTCAACCACTCCCACATCTGTCTCTGAAAACTCCAGCTTCACTGATAAATAACCGTCATACGGATAATCACCTGCACGGAAACCCCAGGTCTCTAATGCAGTGAGTGGCGTCAATGGTAAATCCGTCATATACTGGTTGAAAAATGAACGTTGCAGCAAAGTAGTATCGACCCTGTGTCAAGCATGGGTCTAGCATAACTACCCTCTATCTATAACGATACACTGGAATTTGGCCCCACTAAGCCATCAGCAATATTGTTTTTTTTTTATTTATTGTTGGGAATTTGCCTCCACCCGCCCACAACTACCCCCGTACGCCAGGCTAGACCCCCCCCCCCCCCAACTGGGTCACTATTATTTCTCCCAATGTCTCTCTCTCTGCTTAGGTATCTGGGGGCACATTTTTTCGAAGCATTTCCCGTCGGTCACCCTGCCACCTGGTCACCCTCTTCACCACAAATGGTACAGACAATGCTTCCTTCGATCTGCCCGGCTTTCGTCGCATCCGTTCCACTGACTACTCCCTGCATCTCCCGCCGAACAAAAGACAGTGATCACCTTCGTGTCAGGCGCACGTCAGGAATACACACTCCCGTCCTTGGACGGCTCACATTCCCAAGCACCCGTTGTCACCTGTCATCCAAATGCACTCAATTTTTTTGATGAAATTATAAGCAGGGTAGACAAAAAGAGATGCAGTAAATGTGGTGAACTTGGATTGCAAAAGGACTTTGACAAGATGCCACATATGAAGCTCCTTAGCAAAATAGATCCTACGGAATTACTGGAAAGTTACCAGTATGGCTGGAGCTTTTGCTGTTTGGCAAAAACAGAGAGTGGGAATAAAGGGATCCTATCCTGGCTGGCTGCCGGTTACCAGTTGAGTTCCACAGGGGTCGGTGTTGAGACCGCTGATGTTTTTAACATGGATGTCATTTGTTTGAACTGTGGGATTAATGGTTTTGTGGCGAAAGTTGTCAGCGAAGCAAAGATAGGTGGATGAGCTGATAATGTTGAGGGAACAGAGAGCCTGCAGAGTGTCTTAAATAGTTTAGGGAAATGGGCAAGGAAGTGCCAAATGAAATACAATGTGGAAAAATGCATGGTCATGCACTTTGGTCGACGGAATAAACGAGCAAACTATTATTTAGATGCAGAGAGGTTTCAGAATGCTGAAATGCAAAGGGACAAGGGAGACCTTGAGCAGGATAACTTAAAGGTTAACTTACAGGTTGAATCGGTTGTGAAGAAGGCGAATGTATTCAATTCTAGAGGTATAGAGTATAAGAGCAGGGATGAGATGTTGAGGTTCTATAAGGCACTCGTGAGACCAGACTTGGAATATTATGTAGAGTTTTGTACTCCTTATTTTAGAAAGGATATACTGCCATTGGAGAGGCTTCAGAGAAGATACATGAGTATGATTCTACGAATCAAAGGGTTAACTTATGAGGAACGACTGGCAGCTCTTGTGCTGTTTTCCCTGGAGTTCAGTAGAATGAGAGGGAATCTCATTGAAACATTCCGAATATAAGAAGGTCTGAACAGATTTGATATAGCGAAGTCATTTCCCATTTTAGATGAGTCAAGGACAAGAAGGCAAAACTTCAGGACCGACGGACGTCATTTAGAACAGAGATGGGGAGAAATTACTTTAGTGAGAGAGTAGTAAATCTGAGGAATTTGTTGCCATGAGTGACTGTGGAGGCCAAGTCACTGAGTGCATTTAAGCCAGAGATAGATAGCTTCTTGATTACCCAGAGCATCAAAGGGTATGTGGGAAAAAGCAGGGGATTGGGGATGACTGGACGAATTGGATCAGCCCATGATTGAATGGCGGAGAAGACTCGATGGGCTGAATGCCCAGCCTATGCTCCTATATCGTATGGGCTTATGGTCTTTCATCTAACCATAACGCAAACACTGCTTCGACAGAAGGAGCATTACATTGGCAGTGAAACCTTTCCTTCAGGAAAGGCCTATTTGGCGTTGAATATATAAATTAAGTGATGAATAAAGGAACGAACGAACAAACGAATGAATGAATGAATGAATGAATGAATAAATAAATAAATAAATAAATAAATAAATAAATACATACATACATACATACATACATACATACATACATACATACTTAGGTGACATTATAACGCGCAATCTCTGTTTGCCCACAAGCTTTTCCACACACCGAATGCAACTCCTATTTCAATATAACACATTCAGTTCTGCATTTTTCGATGTTTTTACTTTTGCCTCTGCGGTACAATTTAACTCTTTGCTATGTCTGCATTTGTACCTAATCATTGGCTTCTCCTTTCCTACATTCATGTTACATCCATCGTCTGCTTGTAAACCCGCTGGCTCATCTCAGCTCTATCAGAATAAATCTCACCCCCTTCCATGTTAGTTTAAACAACTCCCAATAGCTCTCGTAAACCTGTCAGCAATAATGTTTGTCCTCTTGGATTCCAGTGCAACCTATGACTTTTGTACAGTTCCCACCTGCCCCAGAAAAGTTCCCAAAAATCCTGAAATCTGAATTCCTGCCCGCTGCTGCAACCTAGCAGCTGGCGTAAAGACTTAAAAATTAACTGGAGGGATGTATAGGAGGGAGGTCAGAGGTAAGTTTTTTATTGCCCACACGTTAACCGCTGGGTGCACGCTAGGGGTGGAGGAAATGCATGATATGTTAGGAACATATACGAGCACGCTTCCCTGTGATCTGTGCTTGTGCGCGGCCGCACAGTATATGAAATGCTCCCACTCACAAAAGTCTACTGGGCTTCACCAGTCAGGGCACTAAGTGCATGAGTTGTGATTTAATGTTAGAGTTGTACAATGTGTGATTGAGACCGCTTTTGCAATATTGTGTTCAGGGTTAGTCACGCCGTTATGAGAAAGAGTACAGAGGAAAATGAAGAAGCAGTTAACAGGACGATAGGGACCGAAATATGATGAAATGTTGGGTAACTTATTTCATATTTCTATTTCGACTTACGCAATGCTTAATAATTTTCTGATATATATTGTACATAAATAATTGTTGTGATGCGAGAAACGTTTGATGGCTCTGGGTCTACTCGCTGGAACAGAAAGTTGTGGAAGGATCCCATTGAAACCTTTCCGACATTGAAAGCCACGGACAGAGTAGATATGAAAAGATGTTTCCCATGGACGGAAGGTCTAGAACAAGATGGCACAGTCTTAGGATAGAGGGGCGTCTACTTAACAGAGATGCGGGGAATTTCTTTAGACAGAGGGTGGAGAATTTGTGGACTTTGTTACCGCAGGCAGCTGTGTAGGCCAGGTCGCTGAATGTCTTTAAGGCAGATTTTGATTGGACATGACAATAAAGGTTACGGTGAGAAGGCGGAGGGTAAAAGGTTCAGCCGTGATTGTATGGCGGTACAGACTCAAGTTGCCAAATGGCCTAATTCTGCTATTATGTCTTATGGTCTTCTAATCGGGGTGAAAGCGTTCAGCATTTTTTCGCAGTGTTGGTTTGTCAATAACGAGAGGACAAAAGATTAAGCTGACTGGAGATTTTTAATTAGAATTTGACGAGCAAATTCTTCGCCCTGGCAGTGATGAGTATATAGTATGAGTATAGCTGCCAGAAATGTGTTGGGAGCAGATACGAGACTAACCGTTCACAAGTTTTTCGACAGAAAAATGGAATGCAAGGAGATTGCTGACGAGTAGATCGGTGGGATCACTTACGGACAGCTGGGACAGAGTGGGCTGAAGGGTTTGTTAATGCGCTTTCCAACTCTAACCAATGCAGTGTTAAGACCAATATAAGGTCCTTTTCTCCGAGTGAACGCTCTTCCTCAATGGAGATCAAGATCAAACCTTCGTATATTTCAATAAAACAAGGTGATGATCGTTAAAGGAATGCGGGATTCGGAGATGAGTTTGCAATCAGATATGCACAGATCATGAGTGAAGAATCGGTGTGGACGGGAAATATAGGTCTCAGTATATCTGCTATAGTAATTCCTCAATGTATGGATCGTTCAGTACATCTTCCCACTCGTTCGGTAGAAGCCGTGAGAGAGCCCCTGCCATTCGGTTTCGCTGGCCGAAGACGATTGTAGATAATCTCGCACACAAGAGATCACCTTTACTGCAAGAATGCCGCTCCCAATTTACATCCCTCAGTACCGTCACAACCTACATTCTTTGTAATTTCGCAACTAACTCATTGAATTAACTACAGTCCGCCACGCCAGATTTAACTTGACTGACGTAATCAGTTTATAAATAACCAAATCCGTTACTTTTTATTCTGTTCAACACTAATTTCCCCCGTGCAGATCATTAAATGATATAAAAACCCTTGCAATGCGCTACCTCAACTATTTATTCCAAGAAATCTCTTGTAGCTCAGCGGGACACATCGCTGGGACGTGAAAATATATGATATGTTGGAGAGTTACAGCAGTGCAGAGAAAACGCTTTACCTCTGCATTGCCATCATTGGAGTTCCTGGTGAGTGAGCAGAGCAATTCATGCTTGTGACCTCTGTGTGTTAACCGCTGCAATCCTGTTTGTGATAATTTGAAAAGTTTGCAATTTGATAAGGCTGCACAAGTGTTCCTCAGCGATATTGAACCTGCTAATCCATAGTTCTGGTATTTCTCATTCTCCGACAACAGAAACTAAACCTCTTATTCCTCTAACTCACGGGATCCACCTTCAGTGGCACGGTGCCCAGAGTAATACCTGCGCTTGGGATCAACAGAATGTATGTCAACGGGTCTGTGGCGTGTGCTATCGAATTGAATAACAGTGCAGAAATAACCCTTTAAAGGAGACACTCTCCCACTTGTTACTGAGTTGTCTCTTTCAAATCTTTGGACCGCTGATGGGTCCGATCAGATACTGAGCTTCAAGAGACCCGGTTAGTCCTAATTAATTCAGTAAATCCGGCCTCATCAGAGACTCTAATCAGGACTAGTACAGAATAGAAACTTCCGCGCAATACCGTTCATGACAGTTCGTTTTATCCCTGCCGTTTACACGACTGAAATTCTTAACTCGCCACCGAAAGAAGCAGATGAGAAGCAGTTGGACCCGGCTCCGACGTTGTTGGATTTGCAGCTGTTCAGTGATTCCAGCATTCCTGATCTTTAGCCAAAAGGCGATAACTTGTTTTGACACGAACAATGCATTCAGTGATGTCTAGTGTCTGTTCTCCTCTCTCTTTTCAGTGAATTTATAACCATATAACCATATAACAATCACAGCACGGAAACAGGCCATTCCGGCCCTCCTAGTCCGTGCCGAACTCTTAATCTCACCTAGTCCCACCTACCCGCACTCAGCCCATAACCCTCCACTCCTTTCCTATCCATATACCTATCCAATTTTACCTTAAATGACACAACTGATCTGGCCTCTACTACTTCTACAGGAAGCTCATTCCACACAGCTATCACTCTCTGAGTAAAGAAATACCCCCTCGTGTTTCCCTTAAACTTTTGCCCCCTAACTCTCAAATCATGTCCTCTCGTTTGAATCTCCCCTACTCTCAATGGAAACAGCCTATTCACGTCAACTCTATCTATCCCTCTCAACATTTTAAATACCTCGATCAAATCCCCCCTCAACCTTCTACGCTCCAATGAATAGAGACCTAACTTGTTCAACCTTTCTCTGTAACTTAAGTGCTGAAACCCTGGTAACATCCTAGTAAATCGTCTCTGCACTCTCTCTAATTTATTGATATCTTTCCTATAATTCGGTGACCAGAACTGTACACAATATTCCAAATTTGGCCTTACCAATGCCTTGTACAATTTTAACATTACATCCCAACTTCTGTACTCAATGCTCTGATTTATAAAGGCCAGCGTTCCAAAAGCCTTCTTCACCACCCTATCTACATGAGACTCCACCTTCAGGGAACTATGCACTGTTATTCCTAGATCTCTCTGTTCCACTGCATTCCTCAATGCCCTACCATTTACCCTGTATGTTCTATTTGGATTATTCCTGCCAAAATGTAGAACCTCACACTTCTCAGCATTAAACTCCATCTGCCAACGTTCAGCCCATTCTTCTAACCGGCATAAATCTCCCTGCAAGCTTTGAAAACCCACCTCATTATCCACAACACCTCCTACCTTAGTATCATCAGCATACTTACTAATCCAATTTACCACCCCATCATCCAGATCATTTATGTATATTACAAACAACATTGGGCCCAAAACAGATCCCTGAGGCACCCCGCTAGTCACCGGCCTCCATCCCGATAAACAATTATCCACCACTACTCTCTGGCATCTCCCATCTAGCCACTGTTGAATCCATTTTATTACTCCAGCACTAATACCTAACGACTGAACCTTCTTAACTAACCTTCCATGTGGAACTTTGTCAAAGGCCTTGCTGAAGTCCATATAGACTACATCCACTGCCTTACCCTCGTCAACATTCCTCGTAACTACTTCAAAAAATTCAATAAGGTTTGTCAAACATGACCTTCCACGCACAAATCCATGCTGGCTACTCCTAATCAGATCCTGTCTATCCAGATAATTATAAATACTATCTCTAAGAATACTTTCCATTAATTTACCCACCACTGATGTCAAACTGACAGGTCTATAATTGCCAGGCTTACTTCTAGAACCCTTTTTAAACAATGGAACCACATGAGCAATACGCCAATCCTCCGGCACAATCCCTGTTTCTAATGACATCTGAAAGATCTCCGTCAGAGCTCCTGCTATCTCTACACAAACTTCCCTCAAGGTCCTGGGGAATATCCGGTCAGGACCCGGAGATTTATCCACTTTTAAATTTCTTAAAAGCGCCAGTACTTCCACCTCTTTAATTGTCATAGGTTCCATAACTTCCTTACTTGTTTCCCACACCTTACACCATTCGATATCCTTCTCCTTAGTGAATACCGAAGAGAAGAAATCGTTCAAAATCTCTCCCATCTCCCTCGGCTCCACACATAGCTGACCACCCTGATTCTCTAAGGGACCAATTTTATCCCTCACTATCCTCTTGCTTTTAATATAACTGTAGAAGCCTTTCGGATTTACTTCCACCTTATTTGCCAAACCAAACTCGTAACTTCTTTTAGCTTTTCTAATCTCTTTCTTAAGTTTCCTTTTACATTCTTTATATTCCTCGAGCAATTCCTTTACTCCATGCTGCCTATATCTATTGTAGACATCCCTCTTTTTTCGAACCAAGTTTCTAATATCCCTTGAAAACCATGGCGCTTTCAAACCTTTAATCTTTCCTTTCAACCGAACAGGAACATAAAGATTCTGTACCCTCATAATTTCACCCTTAAATGACCTCCATTTCTCTATTACATCCTTCCCATAAAACAACTTGACCCATTCCACTCTCTCTAAATCCCTGCGCATCTCCTCAAAGTTAGCCTTTCTCCAATCAAAAATCTCAACTCTAGGTCCAGTCCTGTCCTTCTCCATAATTATATTGAAGCTAATGCTATTGTGATCACTGGACCCGAAGTGCTCCCCAACACATACATCTGTCAGCTGACCTATCGCATTCCCTAACAGGAGATCCAACACTGCCCCATCTCTAGTCGGTACTTCTATGTATTGTTGCAAAAAGCTATCCTGCACACATTTCACAAACTCTAAACCATCCAGCCCTTTTACAGAATGAGCTTCCCAATCTATGTGTGGAAAATTAAAATCTCCCACAATCACCACCTTGTGTTTACTACAAATATCTGCTATCTCCTTACACATTTGCTCTTCCAACTCACGCTCCCCATTAGGTGGCCTATAATACACTCCTATCAGTGTTACTACACCTTTCCCATTCCTCAATTCCACCCAAATAGCCTCCCTAGAGGAGCTCTGTAATCTATCCTTCCAAAGCACCGCCATAAGATTTTCTCGGACAAGCAATGCAACACCTCCTCCTCTGGCCCCTCCTACTCTATCACACCTGAAGCAACTAAATCCAGGAATATTTAGTTGCCAATCACACCCTTCCTGCAACCATGTTTCACTAATAGCTACAACATCATAATTCCATGTATCAATCCACACTTTAAGCTCATCCACCTTTCTTACAATGCTCCTAGCATTAAAATAGATACATTTAAGATACTCTCCACCTCCTCCTCTCTTTTCATCCCTAGCAATGCATTCAAATTTATTATCCTTTTCTTTCTTCTCCCCTACAACTTCGGGCTGAGCGCATCCCTCCTCCATCACCTGCCTGTCCTCCCTCACACACGGTCTACTTACTTGCTCTACTGGTGAACTATCCTCCTCTCCCATAGTTTCCTCAAATTGATTTCCGCCCCCCCATCTTACTAGTTTAAAGTCTGCCCCGTAGCCCTAGCAAACCTCCCCGCTAGGATATTGGTCCCCCCAGGATTCAAGTGTAACCCGTCCTTCTTGAACAGGTCACGCCTGCCCCAGAAGAGGTCCCAATGATCCAGAAACTTGAATCCCTGCCCCCTGCTCCAATCCCTCAACCACGCATTCATCCTCCACCTAATTCCATTCCTACTCTCACTGTCGCGTGGTACAGGCAGTAATCCCGAGATTACTACCTTTGCGGTCCTTCTTCTTAACTGCCTTCCTAACTCCCTATACTCTCGTTTCAGGACCTCTTCCCCTTTCCTACCTATGTCATTGGTACCTACATGTACCACGACCTCTGGCTCCTCACCCTCCCACTTCAGGATATCTTGGACGCGATCAGAAACGTCCCGGACCCTGGCACCAGGGAGGCAAACAACCATCCGGGACTCCCGATCACCTCCACAGAACCGCCTGTCTGAACCCCTGACTATCGAGTCCCCTATTACTATGGTCCTCTTTCTTCTATCCCTACCCTTCTGAGCTACAGGGCCGTCCTCTGTGCTGGAGGCCCGGCCACTGTCACTTCCTCCAGGTAGGCTGTCCCCCCCAACAGTACTCAAACATGAGTACTTATTGTCAAGGGGTACAGCCACTGGGGTACTCTCTAGTACCTGCCCCTTCCCCTTCCTGATCGTGACCCACCTATCTGCCTCCCGTGGCCCCGGAGTGACCACCTGCCTGTAACTCCTCTCTATCACCTCCTCACTCTCCCTGACCAGGCGAAGGTCATCGAGCTGCAGCTCCAGTTCCCTAATTCGGTCCCTCAGGAGCTGCAGTTCGGCGCACCTGGCGCAGATGTGGACGTCCGGGAGGCTCGGAGACTCCAGGATCTCCCACATCCGACACCGAGAACAACAAGCTGCCCTCACACTCATACCTCCCGAATAACTGAAAATAACAAGAACTAAAAGATAAGCCTACTGTGCCCTCTTCCGCCTAAGCCCTCTGAGCCCAAGCCCTACACTCTGCTCCCGACTCACTCTGCTGCCCGCAAACGAAGCTGCCCGCTGCTTAAGGCTGCGTTCTTTTTATATCTTCCCTCCTTCCCAGGCCTCCTTCACGCGCCTGCGCAGTCCCGCCTCTCAGAACTCCGATCTGAGAAGCAATTTGAAAATGGCCGCCGCCGCACTTCTTCTCAGCCTCGCTCTCCTCTTCCAAAAGAATTTAGTGGCGATTGTGATACTGTCGCGGGGAAAGTGCGGCCTCTCCACCTGCACCACTCGCTACCTGGTGGCAATGGCAGCGGCTGATCTACTGAGTATTGTGACCGAGGTCATTTTCTATCAGATTAATTATCATTATTTTCCGCGGTGGAATTTCCTGAACCTCACCCGTGTGTGCAATGTTCTAGATGTACTGACATTCACAGCCACCGACTGTTCTGTCTGGTTCACCGTCACCTTCACCTTTGATCGTTTTGTCGCCATTTGTTTCCAGAAGCTGAAATTGAAATATTGCACCGGGAAAACTGCGGCGGTGGTTCTAACAACAACCGGCGTTCTGTTCTGCTTGAAAAACGTTCCTCGCTACTTCATACGGGAACCCGAGGAGATCATCAACAATGTTCCGTGGTTTTGTAAAGTGATAGAGAGCTATCGGACTGACCCTGGGTGGGTGGCTTTTGACTGGATCGATACGATTCTAACTCCGTTTCTCCCTTTCACTGCAATTCTGCTGCTGAATGCTTTGACAATCAGGCACATTTTACTGGCCAGTCGGGTCCGTAAGTGCCTGAAGGGTGAGAGCAATAGGGTAAACCGCAGTGACCCGGAGATGGAGAGCAGGAGGAGGTCTGTGGTTTTACTCTTTACCCTCTCCGGCAGCTTCATCCTGCTGTGGTTGACGCTGGTTGTAAATTTCGTCTATTATCAGATCACAAGCTCTGATTTCAACGATTCTGAATGGATCTTTCACAATGTTGGGATTTTGCTGAAGAATTTCAGCTGCTGCACAAACACATTTATTTACACAGTGACTCAGTCCAAGTTCAGGGAGCAGCTGAAGTGTGTAGTGAAATGTCCGGTTACCTCAGTGTTACATTTCATTGATAAAGTCGTGCCCTGAGTACAAACAAGAAGCGGCTGCCGTATCTCCAGTCTGGGCTCCGCTCCAGATTCTAGATTCAGAGTTTACATTGTCTCATATCATTTCCAGTGCCCAAATGTAAAGGAGAACGAACAGTTGTGTTCCGATGAAGAACAAACAAAAAAGGAAAAATAAGGTAATTCAGCAATAAAAATCATTGAATATAAAAGCATAAGATAGCTTGTGTACATTGATTTAATGCACTGTGCATAAAATGACGTTTGGTCCAGCAGTATTCGTACATCAGCTCTCTGCCTGTAAATGATTAAGTAGTTGTGTTGGTGTTATGTTTGAGCAGGTTAGCAGATGGATGTATTTATTATCCTTAACATTATTAAGAAATCAGCTGTTTTTGAGTTTGGTGTTCCTGGTGTGTACGTATATTGCCTCTTTCTTGATAGCAGTCCATGAAGAGGGTGGATGGGATTGCTTATGATATTGCTGACCTATTTCAATATGTGTCTGCATATGTTTCTCTGGACCATATATCCTCCCGAAACCAGAATCCAAATGCTCAACATTAACCTGTCCCTGTCTTCTTAACACCTGCCATCCTTGGCTGTCATTTCGATAAATATTACGCCCGCTTGGCTCTTCTCTGCCCTCCGTCCTTTCCGCTCATTAGAATATCTGCAGCTGCGTACAACCGCCTGAACCCGCCTCTTTCTCTGTTACGCCCTGTTGCCATGACATCTCCTATTTCTGTAAGCTTGATACGCCTCGGCATCGCTCACAATTTAACGACCTGCTCCGGAATAACAGCTCGTATCTATCTCGGTAAAGCCTTTTCATGCGCAACAACCTTTACTGGGGGTGTAACACCTTATAATTCTTACATACCTCCCAATCTCTGTAACCCCACATCCTCAGCCGGCCTTCCTGTCACTGCTACCATATGCGGCACCTCTACCATTCCAGACGTCTGTAATCCTCTGGTTCCAAGACCATCCCCCTACATTTAAATCTACCGAGTCCATATTCATCTCAGTTAATTCCCCCCAGCTGTTCAGACATTCCTAACTCCGTATTTGCTTTCCAATTCCTCACACACCTCTTATCTCTGTAAAATCCTGTAACCCCATACCCCGTTATATCTGCTACTCCCTCTGCGCACAACACTATTCCTTGCCTGCTCAAGCGTTATCTGTTCCCAGAAGGCTCCTAATCCCTTTATTCAGCTTCCGGACCCAGTACTTTTCCTATCTTTGTGGTATTCTAACGGTCAAAGGATATTCATTGTTCGGTAAGATTTTGCAACTCAAAGAGTACACCACCGTCCCTGATATCATTCTAGTCCAGTGTTTCCCCACACCGTTTAGCCTAATGCCCCCCAAAGCAATTGCACACCCGTTACCGCTCCCAAACCGCCTAGACAATTGACTGATGCACGAAAACTCCTGTTTCCATAACGTCCAGTGGGATATGTATCCGCCCCCTTTGTGAATCACTGCTCTTGTCTCTACACAGACGCCTAACGGTTATTCTTAGTATGACCTTTCGGATCCATACCTTTTCCCTCCTCTCTCTTTTGAATTCTGCCGGACTTTTGTCTGGGTACGTCCAAGCGGCCTTCGCTCATCCTTTATATTCTTGCCCGGGATACCCGCCGTGGACCAAATCGGGTCCTCCTTCAAATGTCAGTGCAGTCCTAGTGGCCAGCATCTCTTGAATAGCCCTTTCCACCTGGGAGAAATAATCAATTTTCATCGTCTTTACATACACCATATCTCGTATATTAAAATATTGGATGGTTCCCTCACCCAGCTGAGGTAAGTCTGCTTATATTTGTTTTTGGGCCTTCCTGCTCGCCACTGCAAGCGTCTTTACATGATCTTCACATGATCCTCACATGGTCTAGTGCTATCTTTAAGGTTGTTGTCGAGGCCGCTGATGAACTCCCAGCTATTCATAAAACGAGCTATAATGTCCTCAAGAGGTTCTCCTTTTATCTGTAGGCATCAGGTAATCTCAGCAAAATCCCCGTGTTGTTGGGCTGTCATTAAAATGGGTTCACTTCTCTTCGCGAACTATGGTTTGTCTGTCATCGACCCCAGTCGCCTTCGGGAGTCTGTCTGGGAAAGGGGAACCAACTCTCTGTCCGGCCCATGTTCCCGAGCAGCGGCTGAAAAAATTGGCAAGTCTGTGGGAGCCAATCACGGAACGCCACTGTTTTTCTTAACGAGACAGGAGATTAATCCAGGGATCCGCTCCATCCCGGCTGCACCGGCTGCGAAAACAATTGCAGACGGAGACAGCGCCTCGGCGAGGACCGGGCCGCTGCTGGGCGGCTACAGCTACTTCAAAGACCTCTGAGAGGTTTTGAGATGGATCGAACAGCGGAGGAGTCGGAGTAAAAGCAGCCGACAACTGTTAACGGGCCTCGGAGCCGTCACCGTCAATGCCATGTGTCTTTCTGTTAGAAGTAGTTTCTTTGTTAAATTCCTCTACAGGTGGTTTGCGTTGCTTGGTCAGCTTTTCCCTTTTCTTAAAACACCACACAATTTAATCGAGGTCCCATGTGGAATCCCCGCTACCTGAACCGCCGTCTCCTTCCAATGTTTTATTTTTAACAGGTCGAAACCACCCAGGTAAGACCAAAGCCTTGACTCCAATCATGCAAATCACTAGAAAATGTAAAAGCGTACCTGTTATCACCTGTTCTCAAACGAACCTTATCGGCGGGGGATTCTGGGCGAACCAGCAAACACTTTGTCTTGTTGAACTTTACGGTTCTCGTCATCGTGGGTCTGTTTACCGGTATTTTCGTTTGAGGATTACTCGGGCTTCGCTCGTGATAAGCGGTCGGATTAATTTTGGACGGAACCGCCTGCATACCAGAACAGTTACCCATCACTTTTAATCCTAAATCTTACTTAACTCATGTTAATATATTCCAAGCACCAGTAATCCACGTGAAAAATCCGCTGATTGGAACAGCGAACATCTGGGTCCCGAAAAGATTAGTTTTATTCTAATGCAATTTTAAATTGCAGGGTTCCATGCCCCTTCTGCCAGTTTCCATCTTGTTCTCATCCGAACTCGGGAACACTGGTCACTGGCCGGTAAGTGACAAGTTGATCTGGCACAGTCCCGGTCCTGAATCCTGCCGTTCAGGGCAGTCTCTCAGGCGGCTTAATTCCCTTTCAGGGGGCTAATTTCTTCGTCAAGGGTTCACTATATCCTGCTAAAAGGATCCCATCCTCGTCGCTAAAGTTGTCAGTGCAAATCAAATAACATTCGTAATCAAATTTATATATTGTTGGGGAATTAAACAACCCTCGTACCCAAATATTCGATGGTCTTTTACTTCCATGGCCACCTGAGAACCGTCTCTCAGAGAGCGGCGGTTCTGAACTCCACAGTCCATAATTATCCCTTTTCAGACAGCTACGGTCTTCAATTCAACGTTTCTTGATCAGGTAAACAGATGCAACAATATAAGCATTTGTGAGTCTGAATACAAGGAACTTTTCAAACCAAGGCCAGCAGTCCAGAGAGGGTGGTTAGCAGTTTGCTCAGCGTCGTGCTGTATGTTTGAATACTCCATTTATCATATCGGCATTTTATTTTCCTGTGTACTAGAACATTCAGCAGACACATATCATTAGCCCTCTAGATTCACTTTCACCATAAATACATGCCATCTGGTATTAGACATTATATGTTCAGGGGAAAATACCAGCAGTCTACTCTGTCCGTGTCTTTCATATGCCTATAAACTTCAGTCAGGCTTTGCTGTTCCAAATAAGATATCCCCAGACTGACTAATTTCTCCTTATCCAGGAAGCATCCTGTTAAGCCTCTTCGTCTCACCGATCAAAACCTCCACATTGTTCCAATAATGGAATGCAGTACTCCAGATCCGGTTGAACTAGAGATTTGTAAAGCTGCAACATAACTACGTGACATTGGAACTCAATGTCTCGACTGCTAAAGACAAATAGGCTCTAAGCCGCCTTTACCAACCCAACACCCCCTGCAGCCACTTTCAGTGAGTTATGAACTAGGATCTCAACACCCCCTTGTAGATCAGCAGGGTACATCAGCACCTACCGATCAACCCATGATACATGCCTCAACCGTGGTCAATTCAGTCTTCCAGAAAAAAAAAGATATTTATATAGAATGCTAACCAGGACTAAATGAAAAATTTCGAGAAATATAGCAGGTCGGGCAGCATAGATTGAGATGAATAGGGTCGATTACAGCATTGACACTGGCCTTCGGCCTACCCGTTCCATGGCGATCAGCTGTCAATCAAAATAGGTGCATCTTCCTGCGTTTGTCCGGAATCCACTGGGACAGAAATTAGCCTGTTGTACTTTTCAGTCGCATGGGCATAGGGTCTGAAGGGATATTCTCTGCAGTGAGAGTCTTTGATTAACCCCTTCCTATCCTGCAGTTACCAACCGTGTCTTTAAAATTTGTTTGAGTACAGGACTACTAAGGAGGTAGCGTTTGGTCTCTTAAGTAGATTTAAGTTGGAGAATTTTCCAGCGTCAGGTGGGATATACTGCAGATTATTGAGAGAGGCAGGAGAATAGACTATTGAGAACTTGACCAATATATTGTGTCCTCTCTCGCCACAAACAAGGCAGCAGAAAAACAGTGATGAAAGGTATTCTATTACCTATGAAAGCGGATGGATAATCCTGGAAAATATAGACTGCCGAATCTCACTTCGGAGTAAGGCACTGCCTGGAGAGGAGACTGAGGGTTGGGATGTACAGTTATTGAACGTCACACATATAAACAGAATCCCTGCTCTTTCAATCTGTTCTAAACTGTACTGGGACCATTGCCTTTCATGCCCCTCCCATCTATGCACCCGTCCAAGTGTCTTTTAAACCTTGCTATTGAAACTCCAATCCCCACTTCCTCTGGCTACACATCCCACGCTCACACCGCCCTCTGAGTGAAGACGTTCCCTCTCTTGGTCCCGTTGCATCCTTAAAATCTGACCTGTTGCTCTAGCGACACCCAAGTTGAGGGGAGAGAGCCTCAGTCACTGGTATCTGATAATACCCGCTCCTCAAGTCAAGCCACACTGAATCAGTTGGCATCACTCAGGCAGGACAGAGCGTGTTGGACCCTGGGCACCGTATCTTAGTCGGGGATTGTGGAATCCGATAGTCCACAAACATCCGTAACATCCTATTCTTCTTCCTGGTCACCAGTATTCAGCCGCACTGGGTCTTTACTCAAAGGTGTCCGGGGCTGACTCTCCAAGGGTTTTCCCGTCCTTCAGGCAATTCCGCCTGTCGTGTCCCTCTTCACCACAATACTGGCCGCTCCATTCTCGCGGAACACCATTCACTCGTAGCCCTCAGCTTAGTCAGTCCCCTCAGGAGGTCCGACTCCCTGGCTTTATTGCGGGCTGGCCGCTCCCGCCGTTAACTACTGCAAGCTCTGCCACAAGCTCCTTTACCACTCCCCGGGATGGTTTAACAGTTGTCACGTCAGCCAAAGTTGGTGTTACCGAGTACGGTACCCGGCTGACAGAGGACACCCGCTCCTCCATCACATTCTGCTCCACTCTTACTTTTCTGATCAGCTCGGAAACAGAGGGTGGGCGCGTCTTACAGAACATTCGCAGACCCCAAGTGGTCGTCCGAGGACTGCGCGCTTTTTTCCACTTGGTCCATTCTTAACTGATTCATCTCAGCCGTTTGGATGCACCTCCTCCCCCCGCTACGCCGCAAATAACTCAGCTGCCTCTCCAACCGCAAGTGGAAAGTTTCTCCTGAAACATGTTCTGAAACACAGCCATCAGCTTCATTCGGCTATCGGTCGCACCAAAAACACCTTCTTTCGCTTGCCTGTAGCCTGCAGAGGTAGCTAATGGGTTCTCTGTCTTTACGGATCTCACTCGGTCAACAGTCGCCCTGCTGAAACTTTCAGCCATTCGCTGTCTTTTTTACGTCATCAGAGCACTGCCACTTACCAACATCTGATAGGTCAGCTCACCGCAATTCTTATACTCTCTTCTCCCTCCAGGGGTGGGCTTCACTCCTGAGAACACACTTAGCTTTCCATAACTAGGTCCCCGCTCCTGCCTGTCCACTTTGCCATTTATTTGCCAGGGAGGTGAGGGCTGGTACCAATTCAGAATTCACATTCCCAGCTGGAGGACTCAATCGTACTTCAACATCAGAACACTCCTTCCCCTGTCTCCGCAGAAACGAGAGCAAACTGTCTTTGAAGTCTCTGTCACCTGCTGCGGGGAAACTCGGTTTCCAATTCAGTCCGCTTTCCTACAGTCTCCTCCTCCCGGAAAGTATGAATAGCCCACGACCCCTCCCAGCTGGGGCCCCAATAGTACCAGGCAGATTGAATGCCGTAATTCAGCACTCGTCTGAACTAAAACAACGCGTGGTCCCGCCAGTTTCTCAAACCTCAGATCCATGACCGTAACTGCTCCTACTGCCTTAAAAGTAAAGTTTGAAATAACAATTTGTCCAAGATATGATTGTCTACCCAACTCAATGCAAACACATACGTCACCGGTAAGCCGGTAGATTCGCACCAACGCTCAAACACTGCAGCATCCAGAACCACGTATCGTAATCACTTTACCTGACAATAGCTTAACACAGGCTTAAACGCACAGTGTTATCGACATTACTGCCCGCGGATAACCACAGGCAGCTGTTACAGGCAACTGATCAGCAAAGGGCAGTGTCATGTCAAGGTACGGTAGAAGAAAGGAAATTGATTGGTTCCTATGCGAACATATCAAATGACCACAACCCATAGCAGTTTCATAAAGCCTCAGGATTACATTCGTAACATTTGACTTTTCCAAAAGTACAAGGATTGAGGACTAAATGAAGAATTAAAGAATCCGTTGTTACTTTTGGGTATTAGCAGAGAATACCGCTAGACGCGCTAATCAACCATACGAGCGACAAGCATAAAAACAGAAGTACTTAAGAAATAGGAACAGGGGTAGGCCATTTGGCCCATCAAGCTTGCTCCGCCATTTAATAAGGTCATGGCCAATCTGACCATGGATTAATCTCCAACTACCTGTTTCTTTTTTTTCTCCTTAACCCATAATTCCCCTACTTTGCAAATCTCTATTCGACCTGGTTTTAAATTTATTTCCTGGGGTAGCCTGCAGTGCTTCATTGGGCAGAGAATTCTGCAGATTCACCACTCTCTGGGAACACATTTTCTCCTTATCTCCGTCCAAAATCTACGTTGTGGTATCTTGAGGTTATGTCTCCTAGTTCTGGTTTCATCTACCAGTAGAAAGAACTTTACAGCCTCTATCTTATCCACCCCTTTCAGAGTTTCATATGTTTCTACATTGTGTAACTCCAGGCCACATCCTTCAAAAGAACAGAGAAAAGGAAGAAAATGAGATACTAAAGATAAAAATAGAGCTGAGTCAGAAGCTGCAAGCAAACGAGTCCCCGTTAGGCGCCGTCAGCCTAAGCTCCTCCCTCCGATTATAAGGGAGGTAACTCACTAAAGGAAAATAGCTCCACTGCATCGTTAAGGCAGTAAAGACCATAGTTCCGGATTTTTTTTTTTTTTTTGGGGGGGGGGGGGTTGGTGGCGTGTGGAACAGGCGCCAGTACAGTACAAAATAATGTTACTTTAACGGTGGTGATGGGGATTATTAAACCTGATAATATACAAGAAATCGTTCTTTTGTTCTCAATCTTATCTTTGGTCAGTGATTTGAGGCGAGAAAACGTTTACGCCTTTGGAGATTTGGTGACGTCGTGACGTCATCTTTTAGATACGTTGAATAATAATTTGCGGACGATACATACCATCAGGCGACCATTTGCTTTAGACTCGAAAGGATATTTTAAATATTGTATGATTCTAATTATATAATATTTGTAACCGTTCAACACTTAAAAGTTCTGCGATAGTTTAAAGTGTGAATGCATTGAGAATGTAAAATGTTGCACAAACACTAGACTTTTGTGGGTGCAGTTGAAAGAGAACCAGAGGTAATGCGTACGTGAATGAACGGAAGGCTGTCGTGTGATTGTTAGCATTGCATTGAATGGATGTTTGAATTATTCTTTTGTTTAACAAGAGGATCTCACTGTCTGAAAATGTCTGCTTCATTAGTTGAAATAAATTTGCAGGAACATGTGAATATCAGAGACTGCTTCTTTTTCCAAAATTATAAAAAATTCTTAGTGTATCGGGGCCGCAATCACCCACATCTGGTTTCCCCTTGTTCTTTAGAATATACGCCAGTTACCAGCGGCAGTTTTGAAGGATGAAAAGTTGGAACTTAGATTTTGGTTTTGCTTTACTTCCGTATTTCGATTGCGTTCTTGTGTTTGTTTATTGTGGTATTGATTTCAGAGGGAGACACGAATTCCACACTGTCCATGTGAAATCAAGGTTAATTGAATCGAGATATGAGTGTATTATCTATTCCGGGTCTAAACCCGGAATATCTAAAACCGCTGTTCAAATGTAAATTGACATAAGACGACTTCGTATGTACTTGAATAGGAAACTTGAAATTCGCTTTCTGGGAGGCTGGCTCATTCGGAAAGCAGCAAAGGATGCTGTAGAATGTTTTGAAATGCTGATCTTGAGTTGTAATGTTCCATTGGGAAAAAATGCTTTGATGTAATCGTAGCATCTGCCTGTAATAAGTAAACGTGATTTAAGTTTAGATAGAATGCAGTTTCAGTCCTGTAATATGTGATTTCATCTCAGATAGCGTATAGTTTCAGAATGAATTCAGTATTTTGCTTTCAAAATCAGCCCTAGCTCTGTAAATTATCCAAGTACTGCAGGATGGTCAAATAAATGTCCGTCTCTCAGAACACTTTAATAGTAGAGTCAAGATACAGTTGTAAAATGTACTAAAGATTGTATCTTCCTTGTGGAACATCACTAGCCACTGTCCTCCAGGCAGAATACATTCCATCGACTACCTCATCGGTCTTCCCTTGGTTAGCCAGTAGAGAATCTATGACGCCAGGTTTCACTAGATCTCAGGCCACATGATTTTCTGAAAGTGTGCACCATAGGGAACCCGGTCTTATACATTAAAAAATAATGTACCCCACATCGACTCTTCTGCTTCATCTACCTATTTTTCACTTTTTCATGGAACTTGTTCTGGCTCATAAGGGACACAAAGCCATGCTGACTATCCCCAACCAGAATACGTTTCTCCATAAATTCCTTCTGTAAGAAGCCTCTCCAATACCTTGCCCTCTACTCACTGACCTTTAATTCTCAAGACTACCTTTGTTACATTTCTTGAACAAAGAAAAAACACTTCCCATCCTCCAATCCTCCCTCACTACTTCTGTGGCCAGTGTTGACGCAAATATCATGTCCAAAAGCGGAGAAATATTTCTCTATTTACCTGGATTGCATACCTCTAGCACTGTGAAATGGTTTACATTCATGTCTTCCCAGTTTTCAGCTCGTAATTCTAAGTGTCTGCTTGCCTCAGCACACCTGCTTATTTTCGCTGTATCCACATTAGTCAAGGTCTCACTCACTAGTAAACACCGAAGTAAGGTATCATAAAGGACTTTCACTGCCTCCTTGCCCTCCAGAAACATGTTTCGTCTTTAATCTTTTATCTCTCCCACTCTCTCTCGTCATCCTCCTGTTTTATACCTACCTTAATGCTGCTCTCCCACGCATTCTCATGTGCCCTTTTAGTCCATTGTTAAATCCCTGATGGCTACATTGTGACTTTCCGTAGACCTGCCTGATCCTTTCTTCCAAAACTGTAAGTATATTCCTGACTTCTTCTTGAAGAGGTGTTCCATTTCTCTTGTCAACCAGGTTTACCTTCGGGGCCATCCGTTCCCCGCCTCAATGAAACAAGCCAATACTGAACACCAATGTCGTGCTCCATTAACAATCTTCATATTTTTGTTGTGCATTTGAGGGTACAAGTTGCTTCATTAATTCGCTGCCACGTTCCTACCCAATAGTATCAATTAAGTACATTCCATATTGTCTGCTGCTAGCCCAGTGTAAGGTATGTCGAATAGCTTTGCTGTATCGTTCTGAAATGCTGACACGTGGAGAGATCAGTTACCTGACCCATTTCACTTTCTAGAATAGCACAAGCTGGACTATTAACTAGTCCGCCTGTCCGCTACTTGTGCCAGGTCTCCTTCCTGTACACAACTGAGAAATTCTGTCTCATCTAAACCTATTAAATAGAGGAATTGCCTATGAATATCAGTGAAGTTTAAGTTGCCTGTGATAACAACCATGTTAGTAAAAGCACCTGTGCAAAATCTACGTCCCGATCTGTCACTGTGTCTGTGTGTTGTTTTCGTGGTGATGGGAGCTCCGTACAGAATAATCTCAATCGAGTGTTTCCTTCCTTACCAATTCTGAGTTCCACTCACAGTCTATTAACATACTATCCTACCACAGTGTCCTCCCTTTCCGCAGCTGTGATACTATCTGTGTATGAAAGGCTTTACGCGACTATGAGCTCGTTGAAACATCTGAACCCCGAAAGGTCCGGATGTCATTCGTCCCCTTGTGATTGAATTAACTTTATTTCTTATATCCTTCACATACATGAGGGATAAAAATCTTTAGGATACGCCTCCGTCTAAATGTTCAATGTTCAATCTTAGTCAATGTAACAGAGAAAAAAAAACACTCAAATCAGCGTGAGTTAATCAGTTTAATGGCCTTTTGAATCATCTGAACCCCGAACCATCAACTGTTAAAAAAAAATCAAATGTATGGTAATATCAAAACAGCAGGATACTCCCAACTGTCAAATTTACATCGGTAACCAAGAGATTGAACCTTGGTAACTTAATATCACAAGATGCTAGACGTAAAGTAGAAATAAAAAAAAGAGAGGAATTGCCATTGCCAAAACCAACTTCCAAAAAATGGAACCCAGTTTTACCAACAGACACATTTCTATGACAACAAAGCTTAGACTAATAAATTTTACATCTGGTTAATCTTGCTGTATGCTTCCAAAACATGGAAAATAACACCAGAACTCCAAAGAAACATAGAAGCAACAGAAATGTGGTTTCATAGAAGAATTCTGAAAATATCATGTTGAGACAAGGTAGCTAATGAGACAGTACTCCAACGTGCCAATACAGAAGGATCTATAATGAGAACATTAAATCAGCGGAATCAGAAATTCCTGGGCCGTGTCATCAGAAAGGGGGAAGTAGAATGCGCCTTACATTACAAAGCCGCATCCCTTGGAAACGCGGAAGAGGAAGTCAATGAAGAAAATATATGAACACTGTGAAAACTAACAGATCTAAGTCTGCGAGATACCATTGACGCTGCGAGGGATTGTTCGATGTGGACAGCCATGATCGCCCAAGCGTGCAACGCGCTAGCCGCATGAACAAGGAGAAGAAGAACCTCGAGAAATCCCGAAGTCACTCTTACCCTTGTGATTGAATTGAGTTTATTTCTTACATCCTTCACATACATGAGGAATAAAAATCTTTAGGTTTTGTCTCCGTCTAAATTTGCGATGAGCAATCCCAGTGATATGTAATAATTTATAATAAATACAAGAGCCAATATAACATAGAAAAACACTAAAAGCAGCGTGAGTTCATCGGTTTGATGGCCTGGCCGATGAAGCTGTCCCGGAGACTATTGGTCCTGTCTTTTATGCTGTGGTAACTTTTCCCGGTTAATTGTCGCATCTCTGCGATAGTTTGGAATTTAGTCATTTCAAGATGACCAGGCACATGATTATTTGAATGTATGACATATTTGCCAAAGCTACCGATTTTTAAAAAACTCTTTTCTTCTAAAACTCAGCTGAATTGCTATTGGAATGGGCGTTATCTACACAGATGCCCATTTAAACTAAAAACACACTTCAATCCATCCTTGAGCTCTTGTCTAAATTTACTCTGTGTCAGTGTATAGATACAGGTATTAGTGCACACACTGAGAGTTTGCAACATGTACCCAAATTGCTGCAGAATATATACCGGGGAGCTCAAATATTTGTCCAGGTAATAGTAATTTTCCGTTTGCCATTTCAGGGAACGAGCTGCATAGGGCATCCAAAACAATATGAAATTAGCTGAAATTGCAACCAATAAAATCATCGATTTTCTGCGATTTTCCTCCTCGGTGTCTTTCTGATTATCACTGCTGTTCCGAAGCCCTCTGCGGACTCTATTTGCCGCAATTATATGTCTTACTGTTAGCCCATTGAAGATAAGAATTAAGCCAATTGGTAGCAAAGGTGTTAAAATGCTATCTAGTAATTCGATTCCTTTCCACACGGGTAAAGTAGCGTATTCATGTGTGAAGGTGCAACGCCACGGCATGCTGTCAATGATGACGTAAGGTTCAACAGCAAAGTAAAACGGGGCACTTCTCCCGCAGCTCACTATAACCACGGTCACCATAACCACCATTGCTGTTCTCTCAGTGCAGTATCGTTCCGATAGCTTTCGACTACATATTGCGATGAAACGATCGAAGGTAAAACTGACTGTAAACCAAACAGAACAGTCCCTCGTCACAACAACTAATACAATTGTCACTGCGCACACAGGAGTGATGAGCAGGGATCTGTAATAAATGTAGATATTGTTGGCCTGTTGCACTAAAGCGAAAACTATAACCACCATCATATCCGCTGTTGCCATTCCAACGAGGTAAAGGGTAATGCATTTTGAAAGTCCGCATTTTCCCCGAGATAGGATCACAATAGCCGTTAAATTAACTACAAGAAATTTGGAGAAAAAACAAAAATCAACACAGAATTATCGTTAGCTGCAAATATCTGAATGCCCACCATATGATTCTATTTTTTTTTTGGATGAAGTGAAAAGTAGAAATTCAATTTGTGCGGACTCTGTCCGTGCACTCCGGCTGGACAGTAGTGGACAGAATTAGCAGTGGGTTGGCGACTTCCCGACAGATTAGAAAGGGCATCAGATTTCCACGACTCTTATACCAGTGAAGTTCGATCCCTCCATTTCCATTACTTGAGGTGAAATGGCTGAACGTCTTATTTGTAGTGAAATCATGAGATTGAACATGCGACCACTGTTGGTTCAGAAATCCGAGCAAGGTTTAACCATTGAATTATGGGAAAATCGGCACCAACGTTAATTGACAAAAGTAAAAGAAAAACACACATAGAAACAATATGGAAGCTGAAAAACAAAACTATCAAACAAACAAGCTGGATGAACTCAACAGGTCGGGCAGTATCCGTTGAAAGGAGCAGTTAACGGATGCTGCCCGACATGCTGAGTTCATCCAGCTTGTTTTTTCTTTGTGTACGTCTTGATTTGACCACAGCATCTGCAGTGTACTTTGTGTTAACAAAACTATCAGAGCTTGAATCCTCAATTCTGGAAACACATTTCAGACGAAGGTAGCATCTGTGCTCAGGAAAAGTCCAGCAGTGCAATTGAACGAAGGAAGATAAAGACGGCACCACACATAGAGTGACCAGCTCCAGTATCTTACCAGGGATACCAATCGCTACGATTGTAGGATAGAAAATGCTCGCGATGTAGTAAATCACCGGATATCCCATATTCCGTCAGAGGCAGCGTTCAGTTGTACGGAACGTTCCCCACTGCTCATATAGACTGGTGGCAGGTTTTACAGAGTTATATGCAATTCAGAGTAATTCCACTGAGGCAGTTAGTGTGGTTATGACATCAGTTGCATAAGGGACAAGCAGCTACACAAACAGCTATGTTACAGTACTTTTCTCACTCTGTAACCGTGTCATGAATTCGTTTCCCGAAGGGATGTTAGAAGTTAATAACTTTTAATCAAAAGATAATACGAGCGTTACCAATGCACTTTCCAAGACATCTGACGTCAGCTGGTGAATTGGGACATTTTCTGATCAGTGTTGTTTCTAACGTAGACAAACATATTGTCAATCAACATGGTCAATCAACTTCAAACAGATATATTTTTTCACATTCAGCTGAGCACATTCGTTTCTAATACTCAGGGCGGGACAACAGCTCGGCAGGCGAAACAGGGTACATTTCATTGATGAGGAAGATAGAATCATTTTTTCTGTCGGTGCTTCCAGTCCTTTGGAGTCATTTGAATGACGAAAGTCACAGTATCACCTCATGACATGTATCACAATAAACACGTTGTGTTTATGTTCTTCTGAGCATATAAAATAGATCGAGAGTAATATTCCCGGGACCTTTGATAATATAATTTACGGTCCCACACGAATTTAGTTGCTGCTTGTGGACCGATTGAGGAACGTTTTTTCTCTCTCGATCGCATAGAGTGGATGGTTGATTCTTTGACTTTGCCAGTGCAGTGCAGGGATTGGTATAGGCCCATTGTTTTGTTAAAGTTAATGACCAAGATCTCGATGTAGAAAACTGAATCAAAAGAACTGCCACCGACTCCTAAGTTGGCGGCGTTCTTCCAAACAGGAACTCAATCCAAGCTTGGAGCTTAATGTTGACTTACTAGGAAATGGGCTGAAAAATGGCAGATGGCACTTAATACAGAGAAATGTGAGATGGTCAGCGTTTTGAGGAAAGGAACAATAGGTTCCGAGGCACATACTGAATATTTGGACTATAGTGTGCAGTATTTAAAAAGAGACCTGGCGATATAGACCGATAATTCCAGGATATTGGCGTCACGGGCAGACCGGTTCGTATTCAGCGCTGATTACAATGACCTTCACAATCAGATCTCTGAGTACACGACTGGGGACGTTCTGTTGAATCCGTACAACATGTTCGTGAGGCCTTAGATAGAATACCGTGGCTGTTCTGGCCACCTACGTACAGATTTGAAATATTAATAAGCAAAATTTCCAGTAATAATCTGAAAGGAAGAGTTCGGGAAATGAACAGGGTGAATGCACGCAGATTTTCCCCAACCAGTGTCTATACAATAGCCACTATAGAGAGGGAGTGCAGAGGAGATTACTTGGAATGGATGTCGTACCTTATAGAATAGGCCCTTTTCTCCTTGTAATGACAAAGGATGAGAGGTGACCTGACAGAAGTGTATAAGATGAAGACAGTCATTGATCGTGTGGATAGTCAGAGATTTTTTTCACCCCAAGGCTGAACTGGCTGACAGAAGAGCACATAGTTTTGAAAAGAGGGCTTTGTCTCAACGGGCTTGGGCGGAAATGGGCGAGGCAAGGTAGGTTTGGGTTTCAGTTTTTCCTGTTATTTGAGGAAAGGGGGAATTATGAGTGCGAGGGCTCCCTGCCTCCCGGACGACCACATCTGCGCCAGGTGCGCCGAGCTGCAGCTCCTGAGGGACCGTGTTAGGGAACTGGAGCTGCAGCTCTAGTCAGGGAGAATGAGGAGTCGATACAGAAGAGTTACAGGCAGGTGGTCACACCGGGGCCACGGGAGGCAGGCGAGTGGGTCACGGTTAGGAGTGGGAAGGGATGGAGTCAGGTACTAGGGAGTACCCCAGTGGCTGTACTCTTTGACAATAAGTACTCCTGTTTGAGTACTATGGTGGGGGGGGGGGGGGGTGTCAGCCTACCTGGGGGACGCAACAGTGGCCGTGTGCCCGGCACAGAATCCGGCGCTGTAGCTCAGAAGGGTAGGGAAAGGAAGAGGAAGGCAGTATAAATAGTGGACTCGACGGTTAGGGAGTCAGATAAAACTACAGAATGGTAGTTTGCCTCCCTGCTGCCAAGGTCCGGGATGTTTCTCATCGCGTCCTAGACATCCTGAAGTGGGAGGGTGAAGAGCCAAAGGTCGCCGTACATATTGGTACCAATGACATAGGTAGGAAAAATTGAAGAGGTCCTGAAAGTAGAATATAGGGAGTTAGGAAGGGAGTTCAGAACAAGGACCGCAAAGGTAGTAATCTCAGGATTACTGCCTGTGCCACGCGATAGTGAGAGTAGGAATAGAATGAGGTGGAGGATTAATGCGTGGCTGAGGAATTGCAGCAAGGTGCAGGGATTCAAGTTTCTGGATCATTGGGACCTCTTCTGGGGCAGATGTGACTTTGTCAGGGTCCGGTCCGGTCCGGTCCGTACTCCGCGCTCCGGTTCTCGACCCGGTCCGAGTGCTCCGTACTCCGGGTCTTGCAGCTGGTCCTCCCGGTCTCTTTGAGCCTGTTAAGATCATCCTGGATCAAGGAGGCACACCTGTGGCACATTCGGCTGCAGATGTTTATAAGGGGCCGTGGGACGGCGACCGTGCAGGTCCTCGTTTTGTTCTGCATTCTGTTAGCTCCGAAGCTGGTTTAACCAGCTCTATACCTGGTTCGTCTACTCCTTGTCTGCTCCGAAGTCGGTGTTACCTACTCTACACCTGGTTCGTTTGCTCCGAATCCTGCTCCGTATCCTGTCTTTTGCCTGTTCTGCAACCGGCTGTCTATTCTGCTCTGCAACCCACTCTGTACCTGTTTTATCCCGTTCGTCATGCCTTTCCTCCTCCTCTCGGGTGCGCTGGCCCCGCCGTCCCGTCTTATTCGTCTTGCCCGCGCTTTCGGTTGCCTTTACCAATGTACCCGGTGGATCACTGTAGTTCTGCTGCTCACCCTGGACCCAGCTTCCTACTCGCTGCCTCCGTCGGGAGAGTCCGGCCGGACTGCCGCTGCACGGTGGGGGTCCCGGCCCCTCCTACCCGTTGCCTCCGTCGGGCGGGTCCGGCCGGACTACCGCTGCCCGGCGAGGGTTCTACCTTTTCCACCTATTACTCCCTAAGGGTTGTGCCCCGCACCTGCCGAGGTGTCCGCGACTGGCACAGGCCTCTGTGTTCCCGCCTGGGAGGCGGCCCTGCCAGGGATCCCTGCGGCCCGCCATGAGGAATATGCCTGCCTGCACCGAACTGTGGGATCTGCCTGCCTGCCTGCTTGCCTGCCCCGAACTGTGGGATCTGCCTGCCTGCCTGCCTGCCTGGTCTGAACTCTTGGATCCTCCAGCCTGCCTGCCTCGTCTGAACTCTGGGATCCTCCTGCTTGCCTGCCTCGTCTGGACTCTGGGATCCTCCTGCCTGCCTGCCTCGTCTGGACTCTGGGATCCTCCTGCCTGCCTGACTCGTCTGGACTCTGGGATCCTCCTGCCTGCCTGCCTCGTCTGGACTCTGGGATCCTCCTGCCTGTCTGCCTCGTCTGAACTCTTGGATCCAGCCCCCCTGCATTAACCCTTAAATGCCATGGCATGCCCATCCTGTCCTCCCCCTAGTACTTCAGCGTCTTCGTCCTGCGTTTGGGTCCATCCGGCCCCCGTTCCTGACAGACCTGTAGAAAAAGGACAGGTTGCACTTGAATCGTAGGGGAACCAGTACACTGGCGGGGAGATTTGCTAATGCTACTGGGAAGACTGTAATCTAGAATGGTAGGGGGATGGGAATCAAATTGAAGAGAATAGGAGCGGAAGTTAGTTCACAAATAGAGAAAGCTTGTAGACAGTGTGTGAGGAAGGGTAGGCAGGTGATAGAGAAGGGGAGCGCTCAGATCGAAGATGTAGGGGACAAGGAAGAAAAAGAAAATAGAAAAGTTGTTTGCACCATTAGGGATAAACACAGAGTAAGAAGAGGAAAATTTCGTAAATGCATTTATTCTAATGCTAGGAGCATTGTAAGAAAGGTGGATGAGCTTAGAACATGGATTGATCCCTGGAAATATGATATTGTAGCTATTAGTAAAACATGGTTTCAGGAGGGGTGTGATTGGCAACTAAATATTTCTATATTTCGTTGCTTCAGGTGTGATGGAATCAGAAGGTCAAGAGGGGGGAGGTGTTGCATTGCTTGTCACGGAAAATATTACATTAGATTATGAGGACACTCAGTCCTCGTTTATTGTCATTTAGAAATGCATGCATGCATTATGTAATGATGCAATGTTCCTCTATATTACAGAGTTGCTTTGGCAGGATAGATTAGAGGGCTCATCTAGGGAGACTACTTGGGTGGAATTGAGGAATGGGAAAGGTGTAGTAACATTTATAGGGGTATATTATAGAACACCTAATGTGAAGCGAGAATGGAAGGAGGAAATTTGTAATGAGATGGCAGATATTTGTAGTAAGCACAAGTTTGTGATTGTGGGAGATTTTAATTTTCCACACATAGACAGGGAAGCCAATTCTGTAAAAGGCTGCATGGTTTGGAGTTTGTAAAATGTGTGCAGGATAGTTGTTTTGCAGCAATACATAGAGATACCAACTAGAGAAGGGGCAGTGTTGGATCTCCTGGTAGGGAATGAGATAGGTCAGGTGACGGAGGTATGTGTTGGGGATAATTTGGCGTCCAGTGATCACAATATCATTAGTTTCAATATAATTATGGTAAGGATAGGTTGAGATATTTGATTAGAGAAAGTCGAACTTTGAGGTGATGCGAAAGGACTTAGAAGGAGTGGATTGGGACAATTTGTTTTATGGGAAGTGTGTAATAGAGGAATGGAGGTCATTTAAAGGTGAAATTTTGAGGGTACACAATCTTTCTGTTCTGTAAGGTTGAAAGGAAAGGTTAAAAGTTTGAGAGAGACATGGTTTTCAAATGATCATTAGACATTAGAAAAGATAAAAGAACATATGAGGTTGCTTTGGCAAGTGAAGTGAAAATGAATCCATAGTGCTTCTATAGATATATTAAGAGCAAAAGAATAGTGAGGGGAAAAAATGGTCTCTTAGAGAATCCGAGTGGACAGCTATGTGTGGAGCCAAAAGAGATGGGGGAGATTTTGAACAATTTCTTTTCTTCGGTATTCACAAATGAGAGGGATATTAAATTGTGCAACATAAGGGAAACAAGTAGGGTAGCTATGGAAACTATGGTGATTAAAGAAGAGGAAGTACTGGCGCTTTTAAAGAATATAAAGGTGGATGCCTCTGGGTCCTGACAGGATATTCCCTAGGACTTGAGAGAAATATTCTGACTGAAATAGTTCCAATTTCATTAGAAACGGGGATGGGAACGGAGTATTGGCATATTGCCCATCTGGTTCCATTGTTTAAAAAGGGTTCTAAGAGTAAACCTGGCAATTATCGGCCTGTAAGTTTGACGTCAGTGGTAGGTAAATTAATGAAAATTATGCTCAGAAATGGTATATACAATTATCTGGATAGACAGAGTCTGATTAGGAACAGTAAACATGGATTTGTGCGTGGAAGGTCATGTTTGACAAATCTTATTGAACTTTTCGAAGAGGTTACTAGGAAATTTGACGAAGGTAATGCAGTGGATGTTGTCTATATGTACTTCAGTAAGGCTTTTGACAAGGTTCCACACGGAAGGTTAGTTTGGAAGGTTCAATCGTTGGGTATTAATATTGAAGTAGTAAAATGGATTTAACGGTGGCTGGATGGGATCTGCCAAAGACTAGTGGTGGATAACTGTTTGTCAGGTTGGAGGCGGGTGACTAGTGGTGTGCCTCAGGGATCTGTACTGGGTCCAATGTGTTTGTCATATACATAAATGATTTGGATGATGGCTGGCAAATTGGAATAGTAAGTATGCCGATGATACTAAGATAAGTGGCATTGTGGATAATGAAGAAGATTTTCAAAGCTTGCAGAGAGTTTTAGGCCAGTTCAAATACTGGGCTGAAAGATCGCAAATGGCGTTTAATGGTGATAAGTGTGAGGTGCCACATTTTGGTAGGAATAATCCAAATAGGGCATACATGGTAAATTGTGGAATGCAGTAGAACACAGAGATCTAGAAATAATGGTGCATAGTTCCCTGAATGTGGAATCTCATGTGGATGAGGTGGGGAAGAAAGCTTTTGGTTTGCTGGGCTTTATAAATTTGAGCATTGAGTACAGGGATTTGGGATGTAATGTTAAAATTGTACAATGCATTCGTGAGGCCAAACTTGGAGTATTGTGTACAGCTCTGTTCACCGAATTATAGGAAAGTTGTCAACAAAATAGAGAGAGTACAGAGGAGCGTTACTAGAATTTTACCTGGGTTTCAGCCCCTAAGTTACAGAAAAAGGTTGAACAAGTTATGTGTTTATTCTTTGGAGCATAGAAGGTTGAGAGGAGAACTTAATAGATTTATTTAAAGTATGTGGGGTATAGATAAAGGTAACGTGGATAGGATACTTGTTCCATTGAGAGTAGGGGAGATTCAAACAAAAGTACTTGAGTTGAGAGTTAGGTGGCAAAAATTTAGGTGTAACACGAGGGGGAACTTCTTTACTCAGATAAAGGTAGCTGTGTGGAACGAGCTTCCAGAACGAGTGGTAGAGGAAGATTCTATATTGTGTTTTTAAAAACAAATGGATAGGTATATGGACAGGAAATGAATGGAGGGTAATGGGCTGATTGAGGTCAGTGGAACTAGGTGAGAGTGAGCGTTCGTCACGGACAAGAAGGGCCGAGATGACTTGTTTCCGTGCTGTAATTTTTATATGCTGAGGAAGATCACTGAGTTCTCATTGGCCCTATGGTGATTTAATATATTCACCACACCTGGAGTGGAGACATTTCCCATCACTTCAGGTACTTTCAGGGGTATCACAGCCAAGTAGATTCTGGTAATTCTGTGTCGTTAACACCGACGAATTATACAGCTCTGTGCCATAATAATATACACGTTTTATGTCAGTAACCGTATGTAAATACGCAAATTTTGTTATTATCAACATATAAAAATACTGCTTGTGTAATTGTCAAAATAAAGAACAGGAAATGCATTACTGGCAGACTCCCTCAAGGAGAAGTATTACAAAGGGATAATACACCAACCACGTCTGACCAGAGAAGGCAGCGATAGCATTATAACAATAGAGATAGGACACGATTTCCCAAAGATTGCGTGAATGTAGTGTAAAAGGAAGGTTTTCTTAATAAAAAATACACTTACAGAAGGCAATTAAAACCAGTAAGGAGGGGGAAATGAAATGATGGTAAACTAAACAATAACATAACAATGATACTAATCAGCCCGAAATTGGGGAGGAATGCGGCAGATCTTTCAAGAATCAGTGGATTCTGGAATGCTTCTATGTGTTTTGAGAAAATGCCATTCCGATCTTTAAGTAGCCTACGGAAGGAAGGCGGTATAGCCTGACAGCAGTGGTTGTGAAGATTTTGGAGTCCATTATTAAGGATGAGGGTTTAGGATACTTGGAAGCACATGATAAAATATGGCACGACACCAGATATGCATTTATTATAGGCTCCCCAGTCGGATACAGAGCGATTTAAGCGATATTTCGAAAGAAGGGTCATATTGTAGCGGTGTGCTACACGCAGCGCTAAAATAACGACACGGAGTCGGTAAACTGCAGTCAAAGATAACGTTTATTCGAACTTCACAGCCTTGCTTTAAAACCTCCCTCCATCCGCCCTCCCCCGCGCGGATGCTTCGAGAGGCACGTACTGACACCCCCTCAGGCTTTCTCCCTTTGTTGCGGACCTAGCCTTTGTGCCTGCACGCTGGCTAATTGTAAGCCGGCTCGAGTGTGCTAGTAAGTGGGTCGCCACAATATATGAGTTACTGAGCATGTTTAGAGTCGAGAAGTCGAGGACTACGCCTTATCAATCGCAGGGTGATCCACACCCGGAGAGGTATAATAGGACGATGCTGGACATATTCAGAACCCTGAAGACCAACAAAAAAGAACAAGTGGAGTGGATATATTGGACATTTAATGTGCTGCTACAACGGTACGCAAAATTCAGCTACTGGGCACTCGCCATATTATTTGACCTTTGGGCGTGAGGCAAGGCTGCCCATCGACCTTCGTTTTCCAACTGGCAAAGAAAACTTGCCACTGAAGACTTATCTGGTATATATCTGATACGAGAGGGGAGCTGGAAAAAAAGGCTTATGAATTAACTGAGGTCGTGGCTGCCAAGCAGAATCAAGGAAATACGAGGAGGTATGAGCAAAAGAGGATGTAAATGGGCCGGTCAAGATTCGCTATTGGAACCACCATCTGTCTCTGGGACAAGAGGTGCTAGTTGACCCGGAGTCGGGCCTGGACTCTAAATCTAATAAAAACACTCTGAGGCAACGTGAGGGATCGGGGGTTGTTGTCGGAATGGGGTGTGCTGAACGCCCAGCAACAGGAATAATTAAACTGGTGCATGATTATTGGATACGGACTCCGAAGATGAGGATATGGGTGTGTGGTATATATCGCATTTCGGCAAATCCCCAATCATTGAGAAAATATCCCCACCTTTTCCCACGCTTAAAACGGGGGGGGGGGGCGGGGGGGAGATAAAACGGGGGGAGGGGGATTTATAAGTGCCCAGGCAGATTTTAGCTGGACTATAAAGAGGATGAAGCGGAGATCCGGCAATTGGCAGAGGGATTCCAGTTGCAGTGGTGTCCTCGCTAAATTGCTGAAGTAGTGTCGGAAACTGAAAGACGTTGGAATAAGGAGGACTCAAACAAATCAGGAGACCGTACAGATCGGCTGCTCTTTGTAGTATTCAGAAATATACCTGACATAATCACTATATATACCTGAAATATAATCACCATGGACAAGCTATTTACTATACTATGTAATCACTCCTATGTACTGAATATTACTATGTATTATTTTACTGCCATATATGTCAAACTCAAGGCCCGCGGGCCAAATCCGGCCCGCGGTGGAATTATCTTTGGCCCGCGAGATAATATCTAATTACTATTAAAGCTGGCCCCAGTAATCGAAGCGCCTATGGCGTATGATATGGTTAATGCTGAGTTTATTCAGGTACCAGGTTTTCAGGGTTTTTAGTGTTTATTCGGCAGTCTTGCTCGTCAGTCTTCTTCATAAGAAACGGAATTTGTAAAGTGAAACACTTTGTAGTTATAGCAGAGACTGAGACACACGAGAGCAGGCTGAAAAAACGGAGGCAACGAAAGCTGCGTTCGCACGCGTCCGACTGATCCGGCCCGCATGAAGCTGCATTTTGCTCAATCCGGCCCGTGACCTACAATGAGTTTGACACCCCTGTACTAAACTCATTTTACTATGTATTGTTTTACTAGATACCTTGTATTCTCTTAGCTACATACTGTGGCAGTTAAAGAACATCTGTTTATCATTAGCAGCACTAATTAGCTGAAATGTACTCCATATGTTATACAATAGAATGGCTTATGAAGAGATAACGGTGACAGACGGGATGGTATGAACAGGAAATGTAATGTGAGAGAGGTTAAGGGAGGCTGACTGAGAAACAACCGTGGCCAGGAATGAGGCCCAAGATGTGAACTGGAAAGAAATAATGGTGGCGCACCGAGAGCGAGGCAAGAGCGATTGATTAGTTAATGTATCGATGATATGCAACGAAAAATTGATTGGGTATGCTGATGAAACGGAAATGTAACTGAGATAAGAAATTACTATAAAGAATGCTGTACACCGGAGTTCGGTGGGCTTTCGGTGACAAGTTCATTGATTGCCTCAGCCTTTGTTTGCAAATAAAGGTTTAAACTTCTCGAAGAATTCTCTGCGTCTCCTGGTCATTTCAAGTAATCACGACAAAACTGGCGTCACGAACAGGATCGGAAAGAAACCCACAAGAAGGATTCGGCGGGTTGAGGCCGCTTCCCGGTGCACCCAGAAAAAAAGGTTAACGCTTTTTCCGACAATTTGGACTAAAATTATGTTGATTTTGGGCGTCTCGGGGACTCGGAGGTGTGTAGCATCTGCCGAAGGGGCTCTCCGATCCAAAGAATCTGGCAGAATTGGGGGTTGACAGGAGGCTCAGATTATTGATCGAGAACACTGCAGTGGTGGTAAGTACGAATAAGGTAATAAAAAGCTGAGTGAAGAAAAATTCCACGTGGTGTTGGTAAGTCCTCGTGGATACTGCTTCACACAAAACGAAGGGCTGAACGGGCAGGGAAAGGAAAAATAGAGAAAATCCCTGTGGATACCGCTTCGTATGAAACGAAGGGCTGAACGGGCAGGGACAGTGAAGAGAAATTTCTGTGGATATCGCCCTAGGTTGCGGACTGCTCGGGCAGAACGAAATAAAAGGTAAGAGGAGTTTGATAAATTGCTTGAACACTGGTAGAATAGACTGTAGTGCCAGGCGCAGAGATAGGATAAGGGAACTAATTGAGCTGTGAGACTTCTTTAAAAAAAAAGATACCTAAGAGAATAAGAAAATAACTTGGCGGAAGAAAAAGGAACAGCAGTAGACATACTGTGCAAGAAATTCCCGGTAAATAGAGTTGAGATCGCTGCAATTTCAGAGAAATGGGGGGGGGGGGGGGGAAACAAAAACCTGCGCACGAAATGGCCAAAAGAAGGCACATTCGATGTAAGTTTGTGTGAAGAGATGGAAGCACTAATTAAAAATCATAAACCTAACGATAAGTCCAAGCAAAGGGAGGAAAGGAGAGAGCAGGAGATGGAAGTATTGAAAATTTTTAGGATGGAGGGAGAGAGATTGAGAAAGACAGGCAGGATATTGATAATAAACGAAAAAGGCACAAGGGAACAGGAAAAACAGTCGGGTGGGGGAGAGGAAAAGCCTGACAGGAACCCGGCTTCAGCTCCATACCCGGATCTGAAAGAAGTAGAAAGACCCCCTCCCTATTATGAGCAGGGAACACCCAAGCAGTGCCCCATGATATCAGGAACAGTAAGCCTGCAGGGGGAAGTAGAGGTCTGGGACCCTGAGGATAAAAGAAGGAAATATGTGAGGGTGAGAGAGGGGCTGAGGAACGAGATAGAGGGAGAAAGGATGAGGTTGGAACAGGAAAGAAGGGAGATGGTAAGAGAAGTGGAAAGGCTACAGCAGCTGAAAGAGAAGAGGGATTATGAGGAGTATCAGTTATACTGTAGAGAGAGAGACAGACTAGAAGAGAACAGGAATCATCTAGACGGCGAGAACGGAGTGAGTTGTGAGGAAGTTGGAGGAAGGTAGGAGACCAGAATTTGGAAGAAGCTCGAGAGAGAACGGAGGCAAATATCGGAGATGGAAGACGGGACTAGAGGAGAGAAGGTACAAGGGAAAATATATACCCCAGGGAGGTATGAGTGGCAGCCAGTAGGAATAGGGCCAGCAATAGATGAAGAATCAAGTGAGGAAGGAAGCATGATTACATGGAACAGGGAGAAGGAAAGGCTGCCACAGCTGGTAAAAGGATCGGGCCAAGTACAGTATATCCCTTGGGGATCCCAGGACCTGGAAGGGCTGAAGAATACTCTCCCTAGTCTGCACGAGGTGGCAGGAAAGTGTATTAGGGCCTTCAAAGAGGAAACAACGGAACGATTGTCGGCTATGGGAAATTTGAAGGCACTGCTGATAAGATTGATGGGAACTTCCAAGCTAAAAGATCTGATGGAAATGGCTGGCTTACAGAATGTGGACAACCCAAAGACTAATGGAGCCAGTTTTGATCCAGTGAGGCAGAGCGTATGGCAGGCCTTCAGGAAACTTTAACCACCCAGAGTGGACATCAAAGCCTTAAAGGGGAACCACTGGGAGACACAGAAAACCCAGCAGCCTATGTAGAAAACCAGTTGGAAATGTGGAGACTGGAGACTGAGCAACAGGGGGAGCCACAGTTAAGCCACATGCCGGGTCCTGGGGGTCCGAGCAGACCTGTAAACCCCTATGCAAGGTATTAGGGATGCCCCGAGAACTTGAGTGGGAAGGGACCTTACCCAATGATAACGAGGGAGGCAGAGGAGGAACTTATGGTTCAGGTTATGTTAGAAGGGCAACTGACAACAATGATGATAGATACTGGAGCCACGTACACTTGCGTACAGCCACAGTATGCCCTTCACCTTCCCATGTCAGGAAAGTTTATTAAGACGGGAGGGTTCTCGGGGAAAACACAGTTGACACAGTGCACGGCTCCAGTGCATTTGAGAATGGGAAATAAAGGAATTGTTTTACCAGTACTCGTATCTAAAGGAACTCCGATTAACTTGTTAGGTAGAGATGCTTTATTGAAACTGGAATTAAAATTAGAATGTACTAGAAACGGGCTGATCGTGGAAGGAACAGACGCTGAGCTAGTAATTAGGGAGGCTAAGAAAGCCAATGTTTTTTGGATAGGGGACATAGAAAATCAGATTTGGGAAACCTGGGAGAAGTGGAAACAGGGCGCGCAGGCCATATTACCTGAGGCTGTAGCGCCCAAATCTTTGAGTTACATTGTACTGTAGTTTTCGATGAGACTCAGAGTAAGGAGGTAGAGGAGGGATGGAACCTGAGGACAGATATCGACAACACCTGAAAGGAGAAGCTATAGTAATTGAGAAACAGGGGACGGCCCAGCAAGTCAGGTGGAATACCTTTTTGAAGAAATGGCACAGGATACCGGGAGCTGCACCCCACGTAACCTTGCTGGTAAATGAGGGATACCAGTCTAAAGACCTCGGACCCCTAGTAAAGCAGGTAAGCACTGTAGCGGCTTGGAGAAAGGTTATGCATGAGGTATGGATATCCGGAGACAACAACTACGTTAAGATAAGGGTAAACATAGATCTGACAGGAACTATGAAGGAGGTCGAAGTAACTCCTCAGCCACAACTGCCATTGTTGAGGAAGGCAGAGGGCCAGCAGAAAGATAAAAGGTTGGACAAGTTGCCATCTATTCTGTGGTCGCAACATCACACGGACGTGGGGAAAATAAAAACAGCCAGTCCGGTGGAGGTACGGTTAACGAAAGGAGCAGTTCCACCTAGGAGATCACAATATCCCTTAAGACCGGAAACAGAGGAAGGTATAGCGCCGACAATACAGGGACTGTTAGAGGCAGGAGTACTTAAGAGGGTAAACAGCCCCTGCAATACTCCGCTGTTGCCTGTCCCAAAGGCGGACAAGTCTAAGTGGAGACTGGTGCATGACTTACGAGCAGTGAATGAGGTAGTGGAGGATTTGACAGCAGTGGTCCTGATTGATTTATGTTCGGCTTTCTTCAGCATTCCCCTAGCCGAACAGTGTCAGTAATTGTTTGCATTTACATACAGAGGCAGCGAGTACACCGACAATAGAATGCCACAAGGATTTAAGCATTCCCACATGTTTTTAACCAAGTATTGAAGGCAGATTTGGATGGCATTCCGCTGGAACGTACACTGATACAGTATGAGGATGATTTGTTGATTTGCTCTGAAAGTGGGGAGCAGTGTGAACAGGATACTGTGACTCTTTTAGAGAAACTGGCGTATGGAGGACATAAAGTATCTAACCAAAAGCTGCAGTTTTGCAAGCAGCAGGTGGAATACTTAGGGAGTATGGTATCTAAAGGTGTGAAGGCAATAGCGCCGTCAGATTGAAGCGATAACGAAGGCTCCAAAGCCCCAGACAGTAGGGCAGATGAGGACGTTTCTGGGAATGACAGGATACAGCTCAGACTGGATTGGAGAATATGCTGAGATTGTAGCACCACTGAGGCAGATAATGAAGGAAGCAGGCCATACCAATTTGAGAACTAGCCTGCAGTGGAATGAGGAGGCGGAGATAGCCTTCAACACTATTAAACAGGAACTGCAGTCAGCCCCGGCATTAGCTTTACCTGACTATGAAAAGGCTTTCCATCTGTATGTATCTAATCGACGGGAAGGCTATGTCGCAGCAGAGCTGACACAAGAGACAGGTACAGGGAAAGCGAAGCAGCCAATAGCGTACTACAGTGCAAAACTGGACGAGGTGGCCCAGGAGTATCCACCTTGTTATCAGGGATTGGCAGCACTGTACTATGCGTATGAGAAGGCATCATCTGTAACTATGGGTTATCCTGTGATTCTGTACACACACCACAAGGTAGCAGAATCGCTGGATAGAGGGAAATTTGTGCTAACACCAGCCAGGATGGCAGCGTATCTGATGCTGTTGACATTTCCGGATGTAACTATACAAAGATGTACCACCAGCAACGTAGCTGATTATGTCCCTTTGAGCTGCGAAGGAGAACCCCATGATTGTGTAGGGAAAACTATGACATTTGCCAAGCTGAGAGCAGATTTACGGTCAAAACCCCTAGAGGATTCGGATAAAAAGGTTTTGTTTGGAGATGGTTCTTGCTATAGGGATTATGATGGGAATCATGCAGGTTTCTCAGTAGCACAGCAGGACCAGTCAAGCTTCAAGACCATCAGAGTGGAAGCTTGTCCACAACCATGCTCTGCCCAATTAGCAGAACTCAAGGCTTTAACAGCATCATGTGAGATGATGGAAGGTGAGAAGGTAGACATTTACACTGATTCGGCATATGCCCATGGGGTATGTCATCTGTTTGGGGCAGTGTGGAAACAGAGAGGCTTCAGGAAAAGTAATGGAGACCCCATACAGCATTGTCAGCAAATTTCAGACTTGATAAAAGCACTTATGAAACCCCAAGCACTGGCTATAGTGAAGTGCCAGGCACATAAGAAAGGGAATGGTATGATAACAAAAGGAAATCAAGCTGCAGACGAAGCGGCCAGGAAAGCGTCTGGGTGTACATCGGCTGATATGCACCCCAGGTAAGCCTAGAGCCGGAACCCACGATAGAGGCCCTGGTTGACATGCAATGTAGGGCAACGTTGGCAGAACAGACAATGTGGAGGCGACGGGGGCCAGGTAGAACCCAGAAGGCCTGTGGAGCACTGAGGATGGTTTGTGGGTAGCTCCTACTCCTTTGTTGACTATCCTAACCTCAGAAGCACATGGAGTGGACCATTGTTCAAGGGGGGAAGTAATAAGGAAAATTAAAAAAGATGGTTTATGGTCTCCTTTCTTACAGGCTTCGGTAGACTATGTTTTAGCACAATGCGAGGTTTGTGCACAGAATAACGTTCGAAGGAGGATTACAACCCCAATAGGTCACATACCCGTGCCTGACGGACCATTTCGACATCTGGTGATCGACTACGTAGATATGATAAAGACGGTAAGAGGAAAAAGATACATTCTGGTGGTAATTGACAGGTTCAGCAGATGGGTAGAGGCAATACCCTCGAAGGATCAAGGGGCAGGAACAGTGGTAAAGTTCCTGACAAATGAAGTGATCCCAAGGTTTGGAATACCTTCGGAGATTAGCTCGGACAACGGTTCGGCCTTCATCCAAAGGGTGGTCAAATTGGTATTACAAGTACTAAGTATAAAACAAAGGTTTGGATGTGTGTACCACCCACAATAACAGGGCATGGTGGAAAGAATCAATGGCACTCTGACGGCCAAGCTGAACAAAATTTGTGCAGAGACTAGACTGAATTGGGTTGATTCATTACCGTTAGACCTAATGAATATGCAGACTAATCGGGTAACATGCTTGACACCACATGAAATGCTAACTGGAAGGCCCATGCCAGTGCCGCAATGGAGAGGACCATATAAAGGACCCAGTTTAGAGCAACTGGAACTTGAACTAAGACAATACATGCGGCAACTAACTGTGATACATCAGTCTATTTATACACAGGAAAAACAGAAAGAGCCGGAGACCGTCCAAGGGGAAGGACCAATCCGACCGGGAGATCAGGTCTACGTGTGAGCGTTTCGAAGGAAGTGGAGCGAACCAAGAAGGGAAGGGCCTTTCACGGAAGTCAAGGCATCACCCACTGCGGTTCAGGTGGAAGGGCGTTCCACTTGGTATCATCTCAACCACTGCACTAAGGCAGTTCCGCAGGTACAGACAGAGGCGGAACCCGAGGTAAGTGGTGAGGAGGAGCAGATTGCAGAGACCAGCCAGGAGGAACGAGAAGCCGACACTGCAGCACAGGAATTTGACCAGGTGGTAAGGGAAGTCTTTGGTAATTCTGATGACTCTGAGAATGAAGTTGGGGATAGTAGTATTCCTCCAGACAATGGGGATGGTTTGGATACAATCAGTTTTGCCCCACAGGATAACACACCCGCCTACTATAGCGCAGATTTGGAAACCATCAACATGGAGGATATGGCATGGGAATGATGTAACCCTGGGAAACTCGGGAGCACGCAGTAAGAGAAGTAGCACACACACCGTTTTGCCGCGACAAGAGAAAACATGGTACCAATGGGCAATGTATACAGCAAGCACGATGGGAAGACAGAATTGCTCCTGTGCTCAAGGGCAAACCCTGCGCAGCATGTAGTCCCCATGCCTTATAATTCTTCCACTTGTGCGCAGTGACGTAGGGAACACATGGAGCGATGTGGGGAGCGATGGGGGCAACGATGTCCTGGTCCAGTCAATGCCAGGGCTTGTTACATGAGGATTTGTGTTAACACTGATCCCTGTTATCGAAACTGTCTGAACAATGCACCCATGTGCCCATATTGGTGTATGTTATATCAGGCGTCCTCGCAGTGTGACCAAAACAAGCTTGCCTATTACTGTAATTGTAGCAGACCCTGGGCTATAAATAAAAGGAGCCAAACACCTATGCAGGAACAACTTATGATGCAGGATCACCTGCGTTATGAATGCTTCATGCGGGTGGGCACTCGCCCGGTTGGCCACTTCCAAGGCAACTGCACTCAGACGTGGGATGTCACCACAGGTAAAAAACACATAACGGGTTCCCCTCCTCCTAGGGTGCATTGGGCACTCAGACCATCCCATTAGCAGACACCTGGTGGCTGTGCAGACAGGAGTGAGGTCTGAGATCTACGCTCCCCCTCAACTGGGCAGGAACATGTATGCGTGTCATGCTGCTTCAGGAAGTTATAATGTCCCCTGAAGTACAGTCCAACGCTAACTTCCCTGAGCAGCGGACACTGCTATGGCAGAAGAGAAAATATGAACCTAACCCGACAATCCGGATTGACAGTATAGGACAGCCGAGAGGTATACCTAACGAATTCAAGGCGCGGAATGAGATTGCTGCAGGCTGGGAAGCTCTCATACCTGTGATAGGGGTAAGCAAAATTGTTGAATGGATAAATTATATATACTACACTCAACAGAGGTTCATCAACTACACCGATGATGCGCTGGAGGCCTTAGGGCAACAGCTGGATGCAGTAGCAGGATGGCGTGGCAAAACAGACAGGTACTGGATTGGCTTTTGGCAGAAAAAGGGTGTGTGTGTGTGTAATGTTTGGAGAACAATGCTGCACTTTCATACCGAACAATACTAGCCAGGAAGGGTCTTTCACCAGAGCAATGAATAAATTAAAGAATCTGCAGAAGGAGGTCAAAAAGAATGCAGGATTTGGGCATCAGTGGTTTGACTGGTTAGAAAGCAAACTAGGGGGATGGGGTGCGAGGCTGACTAAACTGGCAATGACTGCAGGCATTGTGCTGATAAGTTGTGCATTTATTCTGTGCTGTTTTCTTCCATGTCTCAAGACTTTGATAATGCGTGCGACAGCAAAACAATTCCGGATGCTCCTGGAAATTGTTGAATCTGACCCCAGACAAGGAGAAAAACCGATGATGTACTGTTACAGTCTGCACGATGCATCAAGCGGACTGGAGGGTGTTAATGATGTGGACACTAGTCTGTAAGGGTGTCTGAGTCTTTTTTCCTGTCTCAGCTACGGAGGGACTGGTTTTTGGCTCAACAGCCTAGGATAACAGAGAAAGATCATTTTGAGCTCCGACTATGGAAATTGTAGCTGACCCAAATTTAGGATTAAAATGCTGGACTTTATTTTGACTTTGGTGCACGGCCTCTGAGTGTTCTCTTTCTGTGTGAGACCCTGTGGGTCTCAAAGGGGGGATTATATTGAGAAATATACCTGACATAATCATTACATATACCTGAATTATAATCACTATGTATTAGCTATTTACTATACTATGTAATCACTTCTAGGTACTGAATATTACTATGTATTATTTTACTAGACACATGTTGCTAAGTGTTGTTTTAACTAGATACTTTGTACTCCTTTAGCTGCATACTGTGGCACTTGCAGAACACCTGTTTAGCTAGCAGCACTATTAGCTGAAATGTACCCCATGTATTGCACTCAGCCTTTGTTTAGTACGAGATAACGGTGGCGGACAGGAAGGTGCGAGCAGGAATGTAATGTGACGGAGGTTGTCTGGAAAGCATAACCTTGGCCAGGAATAAGGCCCCAATGCGAACGGGTGAAACATAATGGTGGCGCACCGTGAGCTAGGCAAGAGAGATTAATTAGTTAATATATAGATGATATGCAATTAAAACTTGATTGGGTATGCTGATGAAACCGAAATGTAACTGAGATAAGAAATTACTATAAAGAATGCTGTATACCGGAGCTCGGTGGGCTTTCGGTGACAAGTTCATTGATTGCCTCAGCCTTTGTTTGCAAATAAAAGTTTAATTTTCTTGAAGAATTGTCTGTGTCTCCAGGTCATTTCAAGTAACCACGACATTATCTTGCATTTCTTACGGTCCTTAAGCACCTCGTTGCAAAAGGGATTTCCTGCGATTCACCATCTGCGATCCTCTGTCATCCTGCCCCATGTCAGCGCACTGGAGTCTTCTGCGCCCTCTACTGGTGACTAAAACGTGCTTGATGGTTAATTCACGCGCCTGGGGAACCAACAGGAATGGGATTTACAGAAGTAAGGATGCAATTAAATAACTTCATTGGAATTGCAAAAGACAAGAACAAATAATACACAGAAGGCGAACAAATAAATGGAGTAATTTAACATTGTATAATACTGTGAGAAACGAACGAAAGTACCAGTAAATGTTTCTTAACCAGCTGATCACTGTCACTGTCCCCAGAGTGATTGCCCCGATTTTCGTGGTGCAATTTTTTTTTGGCAACAAATGGCCACGGATCGATCAAAAGTGAAGGAGACTAAGTACCAGACTGAACAAAGAGGAACAGCGTGGATGTTAAACACCGATGCACACTCAGACAAGAAGAAAATTCCAGTTAGCATGTGAGCATTTGGAATCCTGCTCAGTATCTGGTTCAGGACAACGATCAGCAGATCCCCCGCTTCCAATGCAACCAGTTAGCGAGTGAGAACTCCGGAGAGAATTCAAAATACAGATATGCAAAGTGACTTCGGGTCCTTCTGCAGGATACCCTAAAGTTTACCCTCCAAGGTTGAGTCGGTGGTGAAGTAGGCGAATGCAACGTTGGCATTCATTTCTGGCGGTATAGAATACAAGAGCAATGATGTGATTGTGAGGCTCTATAAGGGCTCATGAGACCACACTTGGAGTATTGTGTGCACTTTTGGGCTCCTTATTTCAGAAAAGATATACTGACTTTGGAGAGCATTCAGAGAAGATCCAGGAGAATGATTCAGGAATGAAAGGGCTACCTTATGAGGAACGTCTGACATCTCTTGGGCTGTATTCCGTGGAGTTCAGGAGAATGAGGGGGGATCTCAGAGAAACTTTCCGAATGTTAAAATGCCTTAACAGATTAGATATGCCAAAGTTATTTCCCAAGGTAGAGGAGTCTAGGACAAGAGGGCACGACTTCAGGATTGAATGACGTCCATTTAGAAAAGAGATGGGGATACATTACTGTAGTCAGAGCATGGTAAATCTGTGGAATTTGTTGACAGGTCGTTGGTGTATTTAAGGAAGAGATAGATATTTTCATGATTTGCCAGGTCATCAACGGGTAGGGGAGGAGGTAGATGCGTAGGGATGACCGGAAGAACTGGATCAGCCCATGATTGAATGGAGGGACGGACTCGCTGGGCCGAATGGACTGCATCTGCTTCTTTATCTTATGGTCTTATGCTCATACGCAATCAGCGCAAGATTAAATTCCTCACGAGGTCGTTACGAGGAACATGAAATCTTAGTAGTTACACATCCGGAAACGTGTTCCTTTAATTTCATGAGGGACAATGCACAAGAACAGAGATATGTTATTACAAATGTACTTGGCTCGTTTCAGCTCTGACTGAAGAGCTAGTCACAGCTTTCGACAACGCACTATCGGGAGGAAGATCCCCTGCACAAATGTGCTGAAGACTCTCACCAGTATGTTCCTGGGATGGAAAGTTTCACAACAGGGAAACACAGATACCCGGGATAAGAGCTTATTCCTGGTTTTCATCAGCAGTGAATAACTCAGATAAAGATCACTGATGATTCGGCAATTTCATAAATGTTGAGGGAAAGGTGGTCAATGGGGCATCAAATACAAACACCACAGAACTTAAATTCCATTCAATATCAGAATTAGAAACCGGTTTATTAACACTGGCCTCTGTCGTGAAATTTGTTAACTTAGCAGCAACAGTTCAATGCAAAGCATAATATAGAAAAAGTTAAACAAACAATAAATAAGTAAATCAATAATGGTATATCGGTATTGAGCAGATAAGAAGTGCAAAAACAGAAATAATATATATTTTAAAAGTGAACACAAGTGAATCTGCAGATGCTGAAAAATAAATACAAACGCAAAATGCTGGCAGAACTCAGCAGGCCAGATAGCATCTATGGGAGGAGGTAGTGACGACGTTTCGGGCCGAAACCCTTCAACAGGAGTGAAGTAACACGTCGTCACTACCTCCTCCCATAGATGCTGTCTGGCCTGCTGAGTTCTGCCAGCATTTTGTGTTTTTATTTAAAAAGTGTGGTGGTTTCATGGGTTTAATGCCCATTTAGGAACCGGATGGCGGGGGGAAGACGTGTTCGTAATAGTGACCCATTGAAACTGGCGGGAGGAAAGGATTTTGGGAATGCCTAGGGTGGAGCACCGCGGGAGGAGTGTGAGACGGATGTCATAGAAGGAGAAACAGGGGCGGAGCGTGAAGCGGTTACAGATACACCCAGACATGATTTTTGTTTTTGAGGAATAGAGAGCATGGCGGTAAGGGTAGTATTTCTCTCTGCGTGTCGGATGTGGGAATACTGGGAATCTTCCAGTCTCACAGAGTGCAGCGAGAGTCAGTGTTAGGGATCTGGAGCTGCGGCTCGATGAACTACAGCTTATTAGGGAGAGTGAACAGGAGATAGAGAGGAGCTATTTGTCACCCTGAGGCTGCAGGAGTTAGATAATTGGGTGACCGTTAGGGGAGCGAGGGGAAGTGCTCAGATAGTAGAGAGCACCCCTGTGGCCACCTCCCTCAGTAATCGTCATCTTGTTTTGCATGCGGCTGGAGGAAGTGACCTGACAGAGGACGATCACAGCGATCTGGCACTGAGCGTGGTCCCGTGGTGCAGAAGGGAAAGAGGAATATGAGGAATGCGGCATTCACAGGGGATTCCATAGTGAGGGAACAGACAGGGGATTCTGTCAACCTGATAAAGGCACCCGCATACTGTGTTGCCACCGAGGTGCAAGGGTACGGGTTGTCTTGGATCGGATGCAGGGTATTCTGAATGGAGAGGGTGAACAGCTAGAAGTCTTGGTACACGTTGGTACCAATGGCATAGGTAGAAATAGGGAGGAGGTCCTGACATGGAGTTAGGTAGGAAGTTGGAAAGCAGGATCTGCAGCGTAGTATCCTCGAGATTGCTGCCTGTACCTCGTGCTAACGATTCGAGAATAGCACAATCAGGCATGTTAATGAGTAGCTGAGACTGGTGTACGGGGCAGGGTTTCGGGTTCCTGGATCATTGGGACATGTTCTGCGGGAGGTACAACCTGTACGAAAAGGACGGATTACACCTGAACCCAAAGAAGTCCAATAACATCGCGGGCACACTTAATTATGCTGTAAGGGGTGAGTGGGGAGGGGGGGGGGGTCGATGGGAACCAGGGTGATAGGCGTTAGGAAGGGGAAAACAGAAATAAGTCACAGATAGCGTGCAACAGAGATGATAGAAATGAAAGGCAGGAGATGAGGCATAATCACAGCCAATGGGATGAGTTACAGGGCAATAGAGGCGTGGTGCAGTTAAATCAGAAAGCAACAAATACTGGAATGAAAGTGTTGCAGTAGAATGCACGCAACATAAGAAATAAAACGGACTATCTTTAAATTCAGCTACTAATTGGCAAGTATGAGGATGTGGCCATCTCTGAAACTTGGCTAAAGAGGTGGGGGAGTGCTGGTGTAGCCCTGTATATAAAAAATGATATTAAATCATTGGAAAGAGATGACATAGGGATTGGAAGGTGTAGGGTCTCTATGGGTTGAGATAAGAAATGGCAACGGTAAAAGAACCCTAATGGCAATTGTATACGGGCCTCTAAACAACACCCCGGATTTGGATTACAAATTACACCAGGAGATAGAAAAGGTGTGTCAAGAGGGCAATGTCATGATAATCGTTGGGGATTTTAACATGAAATTCGATTGGGAAAGCCAGGCCAGTACTGGACCTCAAGAGAGAAAAACTGAAGAATGTCTAAGAGAACAGCTTGTTGTTGAACCCAATACGGGGTCGGCCGTGCTGGATTGGATTTTGTGTAATGATCGGGGGTGATAAAAGAGATTAAGGTTAAGGAACCCTTAGGGAAGTGTGATCACAATATGATCGAGTTCACTTTGAAATTTGAGAAGGAGAAACTAAATGTCAATGTGTCGGTATTTCAGTGGAAAAAAATGAAAATTTAATGGCATGAGAGGGAAACGGGCTAAAGTTGACTGGAAAGTGACACCAGTAGGAAGGACAGCAGAGCAGCAATGGCTGGAGTTTCTGCGAAAAATTAGGGAATTGTGAGACAAATATATTTCAAATAAGAAAACATTTTCGAATGAAAGATGGACACTACCGTTACTGACAAGTAAATTCGGAGATAAAATAAAAGTAAAATGGAGAGCATACAAGGAAGCCAAATCTAGTGGAAGGTAGATGATTGCGAAGCTTTTAAAAACTTACAGAAGGAAACTAAGAAGGTCATTAGGAAGGAAAAGATTAATTATGAAAGGTAGCTGGCGACTAAAGAGAAAAAGAGAATTGCGGGTAGATAGAGGACTAATAGAAAATGACGCTGGAGATAATGTAATGAGAGACGCAGAGATGGCAGAAGAACCGAATGTGAATTTTGCATCAGTCTTCACAGTGGAAGACATCTGCAGTACACCGGACATTCAAGAGTATCAGGGAAGTATGTGCAGTGAAAATTACGACTGTGAAGGTGCTCAGGGAGCATAATGGTCTGACAATTATGGACAAGATCAACAATAAGAATTTTCAGGATGGAGTAAAACGGGGGAAGATGCCAAAATAAGAAAATTGGGAGGAGCTGGAAAGAGCACAAGCTAGAAGGTAGTAGATTAAACTGGATGCGTGGGATAGTGGGCGAAATGTAGCTTGGGTGATAATGGGAAAAAGCAAAGAGCTGGAGAAGAAGGAATCTGATAGGAGAGAGTGGATCATAGGAGAAAGGGAAGTAGAAGGGGACCGAAGTGAGGTGATTGGCAGGTGAAGAGAAGAGTAGAAGGCCAGAGTGGTGAAATGAAGAAGAGGGAAAAGGGAGGGGGAAAATACCGGAAAGCCGAGATATCTGTGTTCATGTCATAAAATTGGAGGCTCCATAGACAGAATATAATTGCAGTTTACTCCTCCAACCTGAGGCTGTTCATGTGGCAGCAAAGGAGACGATGTGCGACATTTCAGACCAGGAATGGGGATTGGAATTGAAATGTTTGGCCACTGGGAAAATCTGCTTTTTGTTGTTGGAGCCGAGATGCTCGACTAAACGTTAATTAATCTGAAGAAGGCACGTCTGTATGAAACTTCGACATTATTCATCTCCATAGAAGTTGCCTTATACGTTGAGTTCTTTCAGCATTTTGTATGTGTTGTGATTATTGTTGTTAACGGTTTTCGTGCGTCCATTATCTTCGTAAGTCTGGATGCGATATCAGGTTAAGGTTCTTCAATATATTACAGGAGCATACAAACAACATATATTTTTTTATATTTCTATTGGAAGATCGATAACTGAGACAATTTCCCAGAGCGGATCTATAATCGAGACAAAGTCTATGGAGCCTGGGAATGGACAAGATCAACAATAAGAATCATGAAACCGAGAGGTGAGACTGAGAGACTTTCACGGCAGCATTCACTGAATTCTCGATTCATCATTTCTTCGTCTTTGGGATTTTGCAATTTCGTGTGAAGCTCTCCATACCTCATCATGCCTGGGATTTTACCTGAATGAAATCATGCTTATTTTTACCCCAGCTGTTGGAAAACACGTCAGCCTTGTGAACAATTGAACACTTAGCGTGCTAGAGTGAATATAAATGAATGACCATGGAGATTCATCAGCTCAGAGTTTCTTCAGCGAGACCGCGGGCAGCTCGAATACAGAGTGAATCACACACGGAATGCCTGAAACTATCTACAGTATGAGAAAGATATATTACTTGATCGTTGCCGTTATTGGTGTCCCTGGTAGGAACAGACGTGAACTAACATCTGCAGTTCAATGTGCGCGGTCTATGGACCCGTTCAGTTACCGACAGCGTTATGATCCTGGTGTATTAGTGAGTGTAGTGCAGTCATTGTGACAGAACTCTTGTGTTCGGTCAGAAGTTTCCTTGCAGTTTAATCAGTAGACAAGGTTGAAAAGAAAAAAAAACAAACATTAACTGAAACAGATGTAGAGTGGAAGATCGGGGAGTTGGATATATTTTGTGGACATGACAGGCAGCTTTGATTTATCAAGGTAAAACCGCTATCAAAGTAAACTCGAATTCTCCAGCGCGCTCAGCACCATGGCGTTTTTTTTCCGCACCAATATTTCAAAATGCTTTAATTTAAAATTGAAAGTAATTGTGCTGTGTTTGAAAAAATGCTACAAGGTTGAGGAGAACGCGGAAAGCGAAACCCTGGTGAGATTCGCTTGTGTGTTCAATCTCGGACCATCGGGAGTTTTGAAAATTCAAATCGTGTCGTTGTGCGTTTTCGTTTACAAGGGTTTGTTTCCACGCCTTATTATCGGTGAAGAGGGGTTTCGCCAACCAGAGGTGTCTGTTAGATGCCTGACGGGGTAAAGTACATGCAATACTTTGGTCTGGAAAAATAAACATCGAACCATTTGGAATAATGCTTCTGTAATTCGGAGCAGGTCAGGAAGAATGTGCAAATAAAAAGAAAATGCGAACTTCCTGATCTGATCCGTTGTCGTAGTTTGAAGGAACCGCATCCAAGTGTATTTGCAGAATTTAAAAGCACCGAGCACAGCTGGGCCGGCGAGGGCAGGTGACAAACCGGAGTCGAAAAGGAGATGGACGCCTGCGAACAGAGGAAGTAAATGTGCTACGAACTTTGAACGTTGTAAATGGACAACCTCAGAGACAGCGGGGCGTAGCGACATGCGATGAGCGCCAGGATATGAAGGAAGTGCAGAGGTATCCAAACTTTACACATCGGTCGTAAAGTTCCCTTGGCGATCAGTTGACAGTGCCTCATTCCCAAATCCTGCTCCTCTTGCAGTACCGAGTATGTAACCTTTCTCCCTGCTTGCGCACCATTGCGGAGTCTGCGAAGCACGATTTAAACCTTTTAAACCTCCAGTATTCAGCGCCCGCCAGGTTTGACTGTTCTCTCTTTACAGCTTATCTCTGCACAGTCCCACAGAGCGTGAGGCAGTAATTCATTGATTCCTTCTGCTGTTACCTCACCACCCCCCCCCCCCCCAAATGAATTTATCGGCGACTGTGATCCTGTCCCGGGGAATGTGCGGCCTCTCCAACTGCACCACTCGCTACCTGGTGGCCATGGCATCGGCGGATCTACTGACCTTTGTCTTGGTGGTGATACTGTGGCCGCTCAGTTATTATTACTTCCCTGGGACTTACCTGGCCATCACCCCCGTATGCAGTGTGATTGCTGCCCTGACAGAGACAGCCACAGACTCCTCTGTCTGGTCCACTGTCAGCTTTACCTTTGATCGGTTTGTCGTCATCTGTTGCCAGAGGTGGAGAGTAAAGTATTGCACCGGGAAAACTGCGTCTGTGGTTCTGATAACAACCAGTGTTCTGGTCTGTTTGAATCATGTGCCCGACTTCTTATATTGCAACCTGTGAAAGTTATTGACAATATACCCGGAGACTGCGTTCCAAAGACGGGATACTATACGGATCCCGGGTGGGTGGGATATGACTGTCTTACTACTGTTCTAACGTCATTACTCCCGTTCGTGTTAATACTACTGCTCAACAACCTGACGGTCAGACACATTTTGGTGACTAGTTGCATCCAAAAGGGTTGAAAGGTCAGAGCAAGGTGGAGAACCATCTGGACACTGCAGAATGGACGGTCACCGAAGAACATGACAGCGGAGAGAATAAAACTGGTTTAGAGCCCGAGAGAGGCACAACACAGGCAAACACACATTCACACCTTCAGCCCGCGATGTCCACCTCCTATCTCACCCTACCTTTTCTGTTTATTTGCCCAGCATATTCCGGCCCTGTCACCGTCACAACCCTGTCAGTAATGATAAAGCGGGAGAGCATCCAAGGGCATTCAAACCTAATCAGCAAAATTGCATCTCATTTGTTACTTCAGTCTTTTGCGTCAGGATGAAATGAAAAAGAAAGTCACCAGTCTAAGGAGCTTACAGTAAACCTCACACTTGTCCTTGGTATCAGATAAACCTGTTGTGGAGAAATGATTAACACTACAGAACTCCTGGATTTGGTTCATAATTGTGCAAATTTCCATGGAGCACCTAAATTACGACTCCAGGGAGAAATGTCACCTTCCTTCCTGATTTTGATGAATGATGCTTGCCACTTGATGGCGACTGTGTGAGCAATCAAATGGCATATTCTGCTTCAGAGCCTGAGAAAGGCACAACACTTCATCTTGAGTTTGTTACTCTTTCAAAGTGCATGTTTGTTATTTTTGTGTCAACCGCCTGGTCCTCTGTTTACACAAGGAACCACTCAGCTTCTGAGAAGAGATCTCCAGTTTTGAGCCTGTCCTCAGACGCTTCACGTTGACACCTCGTCTGCTCAGATGGTGGATCTCACCCGTGGACGGTTATGCTCATCCATTGGTTAACTCAATCCTCTTTAGCAGAGTTTCCCAACCTACTTTAGCCCCAGTGCCGCGAGGCGAGAACAGTCCAGTACCCCCGTCGCTAATTTATGCATCTGCAACAACGTCTGCTAGGGTGGTTAGGTCGGACGAGATCGCCAAGTGTCAGACGCGTTGTGATGACGAATGCTCAAGGCCTGCAGTGCGATGCTTCTTCCTGTGTCCCAGCGCCACCACCTTTTTTGGAAGTGCCTGCTCTACTAATGGTCGGTCAGATCTGATGGCTTATCGCCCCACCAAGATTCTTTAATGTCCCCCTGGCGAGTGTTATTTGCTCCTAAAGCCATCTTAGGACATGTAACCACCCCAGAGGGAATAACTGCTCGATTGTGATCATTTCTTCATCTTTCTGGTCTGAGCTTTCATTTCAGTTCAGAATAGTACATGCTCGCAGCATGTTGAATCCTGTTTTCATTGATGAAAATACATCCTTAGAAGAGTTACAGTGAGTAGGACAGAGGGAATGGGACTCCCTCAACACTGTGTGTGCAGCTCCCTCAACATCTTGCTTGCTCCTCTCCACAGTGCACTCACTTTATCTTCCACTCCCTTTCTCCCTACCCTTCACCCTCCTCTCAATTCTCAGCACACCTTCCTCTCTGCTTCTCCTCCATCTTCTCTCACTCTCCATTTCCTCCTCTCCCCTCTTATCCTAATACATCCTCTCCCACTTCCTCACCTCCCTCTCCTACTCCAGTCACCCCAACTTCCGCTCACTCTCACCTCTCTTCTCCCCTTTCTGTCTACAAACCACACCCCCACCCCGACACTGAATCTCAGCCCGTGCTCACTGCAGGATAGCAACCCGTCCCTTTCAATGTGCGACAGTGACATCGACAAGATAAGTAGCCTTGGTGACATCGGAACATACTGGCGTTTGGAGTTGGATGAAGCAGAGGAGGGAGAGAAAGTGACAGAGAGATAGAGGAAGAGGGAGAAAGAGAGAAGGGGGAGGAAGCGATAGAGAAAGAGGGGGAGGGAGGGTTGGAGGGAGGAGAGAACAGGCTGAGTGGTGGTTGTGAAAAAGAGGGAGAGAGAATCGAGAGACTAGGAGTGTTAGTGAGCAAGACTGAGGAGAGCTGGCAGGGAAGTGTTAGAGGTGAGAAACAGAGGGGAGAGAGATGGTGGCAACAACCAGTGAGGGGAGAGAATTGCGGGAAGAGTGAGATGGATGTGGGTAAGAAATAAACGGGGAGGAAGTGAGGGGCAGAAAGAGGCATGGGTGAGAATGACGGAGGAGAGAGATTGGAGGGAATATGAGAGGGAAGAGAGATGGGGAGTTAAGCTGGGATAGAAACCAGGGATTGAGACGGGGGAGATATACGAGGGAAAGAGACATATTGATCAGTGAGAGAGAAACTGACAGGGATCGAAAAGGGCCACTCATTTTAAATGGAGACATATGGAAATTTCTAAAATTCTAAATCTTCCATGTAAATTCCTTTAGTATCAGTGAAGTGTCTATCTAGCTGAGTGTAGGCGGCTGACTGGGTACATTTTAGGTGGAGATAGAGGGGGATAGACACAGAAACATAGATCAGTCATGGCCATGTTGAATAAACATAATATCATAAGACTTCCTCCTCATCTTTCTTATGAATTGATTTCCCTGTAGTCTGAGGGTGTACCCCTGGTCCTGGGCTATGCATTATGGGAAACATCCTCTCTATCTTGGCTTTACAGTATTCAGGAAACCCGCCCATAATTCTAAACTCCAGCGGGAACAGCACAGAGACATCATATACCATGAGCTGTGGTCTTGTTAAGCAGCTTCAGCTGCAGCACCTTGTTCAAAACAATCTGAAAATCCAAACAAACACCACCCACCACCTTTCTTATTTCACCAAAGAATTCCGAGAGATCTGTCTGGGAAGAGGAAAACCGTGCTGTTTTGGCCGTACAGGGGAGGATTTAAAAGGACTGTCATGGAACAGAATCACTGGCAGGGTCCAGCTGGCCAGAGTTGACTCTCTACTGTACACTAGGTGTGTTATAAATTCACTTAAGTACCAGAGACAGAGTTTAAAATAAACTGATTTATTTGTTTCAGATTCAGAATATTAAACACCAGTCCCATTAAAGGTGAAAGAAGAAACTCCTCCCATTCCCAGTGACCAGGGTGCAGAACTGGGTGTGGTGAGCAGCAGCAATAATTGCAGAGTTCAGCACCGACAGTCACTCTCGAAATTGCATTCAGCAACGGTGATGGACAAATATCCAGCATGCAGCTTATTGAAACTTTCTCCCCAGTGTGAACCCGGTAGTGTGTCACATGTGTAACTTGCTGCAAGGTTTCACTGTTCATGTAATGGCCTCTCTGTAATGTTTCACTGCTGAGGTAATGGTTTCTCTGCAGCAGCAATGTTTAGGTTAAGACTAGAGATAACAGGGTTTTGGAGTGCCGGGCTATCCAATGAGAGAAACATTCTTTCTTGTGAGTCTGGAAGAGAGAATTTGTGGTCTTTCGCTAGGGAGAGATGAGAAGACGTGAATGGAGAGAGCGGGCCCTTTTTCTTTGTTTACTTTACTAACCCTATAATCAAAGTAAGAATTATAAAGCTCAATCGTTTAATCGCATATTGTGTACTGTTTGTAATTTCGGGGAACTGATTTGTAACAGGGGACACATCACACAGCATCCACCCAAACGAGATTTCACAAGTTTGGCCGGGCTGGGGGCTATCACCCCTACATTAAGCTGCTAGCCGAAGCAAGAGTTACATACGCCTAGATGACTGAGTGAATCGCTTCCCAAGGTCTGAGCAGGTGATCAGCCTCTACCCACTGTGAACTCGTTGGTGTCTCTGTAGTTGAGATGACCAAGTGAATCCCTTCCCGCAGTCTGGGCAGGTGAACGGCTTCTCCCCAGTGTGAACTCGCTGATGTACCTTCAGTTGAGATGAGCAAGTGAATCCCTTCCCACAGTCTGAGCAGGTGATCGGCCTCTCCCCAGTGTGAACTCTCTGATGTACCCTCAGTTGGGATGAGCAAGTGAATCCCTTCCCACAGTCTGAGCAGGTGAACGGCCTCTCCCCAGTGTGAACTCGCTGATGTACCCTCAGTTGGGATGAGCAAGTGAATCCCTTCCCACAGTCTGAGCAGGTGAACGGCTGCTCACCAGTGTGAACTCTCTGATGTACGTTCAGTTGAGATGACTGAGTGAATCCCTTCCCACAGTCTGAGCAGGTGAATGGCCTCTCGCCAGTGTGAACTCGCTGATGTACTTTCAGTTCAGATGACTGAGTGAACCCCTTCCCACAGACTGAGCAGGTGAACGGCCTCTCGCCAGTGTGACCTCGCTGATGTACCCTCAGTTGGGATGAGTAAGGGAATCCCTTCCCACAGTCTGAGCAGGTGAATGGCCTCTTGCCAGTGTGAACTCGTTGATGTATCTTCAGTTGGGATGAGCAGGGGAATCCCTTCCCACAGTCTGAGCAGGTGAACGGCCGCTCCCTTATGTGAACTCGTTGGTGAGCCATCAGGTACGACGACCGAATGAATCCCTTCCCACAGTCTGAACAGGTGAATGGCTTCTCACCAGTATGAACTTGCTGATGTGACTTCAGGTTAGATGAGCAAATGAATCCCTTCCCACAGTCCGAGCAGGTGAATGGCCGCTCCCCGGTGTGAACTCGCTGGTGTTTCATTAGGGAGGATGACTGAGTGAATCCTGTCCCACAGTATGAGCAGGTGAATGGCCTCTCTCCAGTGTGAACTCTCTGATGTACCTTCAGTTGAGATGACCGAGTGAATCCCTTCCCACAGTCTGAGCAGGAGAATGGCTTCTCCCCAGTGTGAACTAGCTGGTGTACCATTAGGTCAGATGACCGAGTGAATCCCTTTCCACAGTCTGAGCAGGTGAACGGCTTCTCTCCAGTGTGAACTCGCTGATGTATCTTCAGTTGAGATGACTGAGTGAATCCCTTCCCACAGTCTGAGCAGGTGAATGGCCTCTCCCCAGTGTGAACTCTCTGATGTACCCTCAGTTGGGATGAGTAAGTGAATCCCTTCCCACAGTCCGAGCAGGTGAATGGCCGCTCCCCGGTGTGAACTCGCTGGTGTTTCATTAGGGAGGATGACTGAGTGAATCCTGTCCCACAGTATGAGCAGGTGAATGGCCTCTCTCCAGTGTGAACTCTCTGATGTACCTTCAGTTGAGATGACCGAGTGAATCCCTTCCCACAGTCTGAGCAGGAGAACGGCTTCTCCCCAGTGTGAACTAGCTGGTGTACCATTAGGTCAGATGACCGAGTGAATCCCTTTCCACAGTCTGAGCAGGTGAATGGCCTCTCCCCAGTGTGAACTCTCTGATGTACCCTCAGTGGGGATGAGCAAGTGAATCCCTTCCCACAGTCTGAGCAGGTGAATGGCCTCTCGCCAGTGTGAACTCGCTGATGCACCTTCAGTTGGGATGAGGAATTGAATCCCTTCCCACAGTCCGAGCAGGTGAACGGCCTCTCCCCAGTGTGAACTCTCCGGTGAGCCATTAGGTCAGATGACTGAGTGAATCCTTCCCCACAAATTCAGCAGATGACCAGCCTCTGCCCAGTGTGAACCGGCTGGTGTGTCCACAGGTGGGAAGACCGACTGGATCCCTTCTCTCACACAGAACAGTATGAACTTGCTGATGTACCTTCAGTTGAGACAACCAACTGAACCCATTCCCACAGTCTGGGCAGGTGAATGGGTTCCCCCATGTAAAATAACGGGCGTAGAAGTCAGTCAGATGATCGAGTGAATCCCTCCCCACAGTCTGAACAGGAAGGAAGATGAAGTGAATCCCTTGCTCCACTTCGTAAATATCTGGTCAGAGACAGAAAAACTGGCATGATATGTTTGAGATTCCAGTTGACAAATTCCTCATCATTTTCAACCTGTAAAAAGATTTACTAAGTCCATCAACAGACAACATTTCAGATGAGATCACTTGACTCGTCAAGGTGTGATATGGTTTCACAACGTTTCAGTGAATTTCAACCCAAGTTGGAGAGAGAAGTCATCTTCTAACTGGGCACAGTGCTGGTATCTAGAATGACCATCAAATTCTCTGATGCTCCTCCTGTCTCTATGAGAATGGGACATTTCTAACATCTCCAATCTGTGACCCGGCTCACTTTGACTCTGTCCATTGGTGTTATTCCCTGCTCCCACTGAGCTGCATGGGTGCCTGGCCCCACAGTAACTGAAACACTCTCACACAAATAGCCGGTACTCATTCCAAGCACCCACCACTCTCTGTGTAAAAAAACTAACCCCTGACATACTCTCGGTATCTATTTCCAAGCACCTTAAAACTATGCCCCTCATGTTAGCCACTTTAGACCTGGGGAAAAAAGCCTCTGGTGATACACACAATGAATGCCCCTCATCATCTTTTCACCTAAAATATGCTCTAAACATAAACAAGGGAATCATACATTGCTTTGAGGTTTTGTTACAAGTATACAAAATTATTAGGGTACAGATAGGGTAAATGCAAGCAGCATTTTCCACTGAGGTTGGGTGGGATGATAACCAGAGGATCATGGGTAAGTGGCAAAGGTGAAAATTTAACGGGAGCGTGTAGAAAAGCTCTTCACTGAAATAGTTGTGAGAGTGTGGAATGAGATGTCAGCATGAGTGATGAATATGAGCTCAGTTTCACCATTTTAAAGAAGTTTGGATGGGAGTCTGGATGGTAGGAGTATGGAGGGCGATGGTCCCAGTGCAGGTAGTTGCATTAGACAGCTTAAATGCTTTTTCAGCATTGACTAGATGGGCCAAGTAGCCTGTTTCCATACTGAACTTCTGTAGGTTTCTGTGACAGAGAAGCTGGACAAACTTGTTTGGAAGGGAAAAGGTAGAAGGGACAACGGAGCAGCAATGGCTGGAGTTTCTGGGAGCAATTCGGGAGCTGAGTGATCGATACATCCGAGGAAGTGAAAGCATTGGAAAGGCAGGAGGACACAACTGTGGCTAAAATGAGAAGCCAAAGCCAACATAAAAGCCAAAGAGAGGGCAAACAAAAGAGAAAAAATATTGGGAAGCTTTTGGAAACCAACAGAAGACAACTAAAAAAAGTCAGATGAGCTCAGTGCGTGGAATCATGATATTGTAGTCATTAATGAGTCTTGGTAGCACCCAACAGTCTGAGGCATTTAGAGGAACAACATATCCAGGGCCTCAATATCTCTTAAAAACCCAGGTTCCCTGCACCAGTTACCATGCAACCTTTATTTTGGCAGGCATGTACAAACTCTACACCCTCAAAATTTCACTTCTGAAGGCCTCCCACTTACCAAGTACTCCTTTTCCAGAAAACAGCCTGTCCCAAACCACACTTGTCAGATCCTTTCTGATACCACAGAATTGACCTGTCTCCAATTGAGAATCTCAACCCGTGATCCAGACCTCTCTTTTTCCATATTTACTTTGAATCTCCTGGCATTATGATCACTAATTTCTGTCACCAGCCCTGGATCATTTCCTAACAGCTTCCTGCACACTTCTACGTCGGGAATCCTACCTACTGAGTAAGGGCACATTTGACAAACTCTACCCCATCTAGTCTTTTTACAGTATGGAAGTCACAGACAATATCTGGAAAGTTAAAATCACTTACTGAATCAACCTTTGTTTCTTGGCATGGTCTGCGATCTCTCTGGAAATTTGTTCCTCTAAATCCCTCAGACTGTTGGGTGCAACCAAGTCCCAAGAATGGCTACAATATCATAATGCCCTGTCCTGAGCTCATCTGGCTTTCCTACGATGCTTCTTGCATTGTGATATACACAGCTCAGCACATTCATCGCACCATGCTCAACCATTTGATTGCTGACTCTATCTGAGGTCTGAACAACATCTGACTGGTCTGAACAAACTCTCCCTCATTGGCACAAAAACAATGGAGCTGATTGTGGAGGACAGGAGGAATGGAGGCAGACTAACCCCTATTGACGTCAATGGACCTGGGGTTAAAATGGTGAACAGCTTTAAGTTCCTCAGCATAAACATCACCAAGGATCTCAAATGGTCTGTACATACCAGCTGTGTTTTTCACCTCAGATGGTTGAAGAAGTTTGATTTGGGCCCCAAATGCTAAGAGATTTCTACAGGGAGACAATTGAGAGCATCTTGACTGGCTGCATCACTGCCTGGTATGGGAACTGTACTTCCCTCAATCGCAGGAACCTGTAGAAAGTGGTGCAGACAGCCCGGCACATCTGCAGATGTGAACTTCCCATGATTCATGGAAAAGAATAAAGTGAACTCGTGAAAAAAATAATGAACTGATTGTGGTGTGGTTATTGCTCCGGCGAATTGAAGTTTACACCATAAAAAGTTTCCAATCCGGATACATCACACCTTTGTGTGGCTACTCTCTTCTGTTGACTTCAAGAAATAGCAGAGAACTGTGGACTTCGCTGAGCACATCATGGAAGCAAGCCTCCCCTCCATGGACTCGCTCTATACTTTCTGCTGCCTCAGTAAATCAGGCAACATAATTAAAGATTCCCAGAACTCCAGACCAGACATTCTCAATTCTCAACCACCCATCGGGTCGAAGATAAATGAAAACACAAAAACAGAAAACGTACCACCAGGCCTAGGGACATTTTCCAATCTGCTGTTATAAGCAAACTGATTATTCCTCAGGAATTCCTCAGCTTCCTTCTTGCATTAATAGGATTATATACCTCGAAACATTGGCTGCACTTCGGCAAGTTTTAACAGTGGAATGGAGTGAATGAAAAAATGCCCGCCCACAATGAGAGGACGTGACACTGGATCTCACTCCCTTGTCTGAACGGAATAAAGATTAAACTGCACAACCACGAGAATAACCCACATATGTAAGGTATCACACACATGATGTTAGACCCCGGTGTAGCAAACCCATGCATGACATCAGGCATGTGGGGGGGGATAGGATTTTTGGTTCCATGGCTCTCTTCCAGGGAAGGTGGGACCTGTACAGAAGGGACCACAAGGAGAGAGAAGGTTCTTTGGAAACTGAAGATCTGAAGGCAGATAAGTCACCTGGACCAGATGGTTTACACACACAGTTCTGAAAGAGGTGGCGGGAGAGATTGTGGAGGCATTACTAATGATCCTTCAAGAATCACTAAATTCAGGAATGGTTCTGAAAGACTGGAACATTGCAAAAGCCACTCCACTCTTCAAGAAGGGAGAGAGGGAGAAGAAAGGAAACTATAGGCCACTTAGACTGACAGTGGTTTGAAAGATGTTGGAGTTGATTGTTAAGGATGTGAGTTTGGGGTACTTGGAGGCACAAGATAAAATAGGCCAGAGTCAGCATTGTTTCCGCAAGGGAAAATCTTGCCCGATGAATTTGGTGGAATGCTTTGAGAAATAATAAGCAGGGTAGACAAATGAGAGTTGGTTGATATTTTGCACTTGGATTTTCAGACCTTTTAACAGGGGTGCCAAACTCATTTTAGGTCACGGGCCGGATTGAGCAAAATACAGCTTCATGCGGGCCAGATCAGTCGGTCGCGTGCGAACGCAGCTTTCGTTGCATCCGTTTTTTTCAGCCTGCTCTCATGTGTCTCAGTCTCTGCTATAACTACAAAGTGTTTCACTTTATAAATTCCGTTTCTTATGAAGAAGACTGCCGAATAAACACTAAAAACCCTGAAAACCTGGTACCTGAATAAACTCAGCATTAGCCATATCATACGCCATAGGCGCTTCGATTACTGGGGCCAGCTTTAATAGTAATTAGATATTATCTCGCGGGCCAAAGATAATTCCACTGCGGGCCGGATTTGGCTCGCGGGCCTTGAGTTTGACATATATGTTTTACAAGGTACCACACACGAGGCTCCTTAACGAGCTCTGAGCCTGGTTGGGCGGCGATGAGGAAGGAGCTGGTCTCGGGTTTACATTGTTATGTGTGATGAGAAAACCATGGGGAGATGGGGTCCAGAGTTGGCCCCCCGTGAACTAAGCTGCTAACGAGAGGGAGGGATAAAGATGGGGAGAGGCACCATGCTGCACATGCTGACAATGAGAGAGACACAAGGATTTAAAATGATGGCTTCTTCGCTGATTGTTGACTTTACTCCCAAGGACTTTGCCTGCTTGAGTGAATCCTTGCTGACACAGCAGAGTGATGCCAGGTGCCTGCTGAGACAGGAGGGAGTGGCCCAGTTTGATGGACATGATCAGTTAATGGATGGCTGGAACCCCGGCAGGGGAGATAAAAGATGAGTCTGCTGAGACACAGGCAGACACGCCACTGGACACTGAACAAGTGTTGTTCACCCACAGGAAGGTGGGGGCTTGGAGGGTCGATTCGGGGGATTCGGTCCAAAGCTCACAGTGTGTGAAGGCAGGCCGGTGGGGGCTTGTGTGTGTGCCCATCCTCGCCTGGGTGACAAGTCCAGCACTGAAGAACGGTCTAGCCGGGAACGGAAGGGTCATAATCGATGACCACAACAGGTCAAAGGAACAAGAAGACAACGGAAGGTTTGCCTGCTGATTCCGCTCATCTCTCGTTCGCTCTCTCTCTCTCTCTCTCTCTCCAACATCACAACAGCAACTACCTCAACCCAAACTGAACTGAACTCTGCATTATCTTAAGACTATTCATTTACCCCTTGACTACGATAGAGCTTGGTTTTGGTTCTTATTCCTACACTTCTGTATTTATCATTGCTAACCTGTTTTATATGTATATTTGCATTTTGGATACTGTATTACTTAGTTTATTAATAAACACCTTTAGTTACAGTACCAACAGACTCCAACGTATCATTCCATTTCTGCTGGTTTGGTTACCCGGTTACAGGTTACGTGACAACCTAAATCGAAGGTCGGTTGCAGGGGGGGAAAGGGTTGGGATGGAGACAGAAGGCTGGACAATCTGGGCCTGGAATGTAGGATCAGTTGGTTGTGGTTCCCCAGCAGTGAGAGTGGATGTTGGTGACATGAATCTGTTTGTGTGTACGGGTGTGGGGTAAATGGTGGGAAAGTTGTGGGGCTACTGGCTGGTGGAGGGAGGTTGGGGATGTGGGTTATCGGACAAAGTGTGACCCGGGAGGATGGTTCCGAGGGCAGATCACATTGTGAGCAAACGAGGATCTGGTCCATTGCATCAGACAGCTTTCAAGAAGCAACAAATCTCTCTTTATGTTAATCACTGTCTAATTCTGCTGCTACCATTGTGTTTGTCACAGAGCCTAGAGTCTGGGAACAGCTCGATGGTAGGAAGCAGATGGTGATGATGGGAGGCTGTTTACTGGAGGCAAGGCCCGTGTCTCCTGGAGCTCCCCAGGGTAACACCCATTGCTACTTGTCATCTATGTAATTAATATTGTTGAGAATGTACAGGGTCTGGGTAGTGAGTTTGCAGCAAGTAATTGCAAACAATTACTTCTTTTTGCAAGATAATAAATATAAACACCCCTCTTTCCCTCTCCACACTCAGAACCGACCAAAAGCTACTTCAGAAGATGCAAGCTCTTCAAATGAGCAAACACTGAGGGAATGTGTGTAAGTTTAAAGAGCCGTGCTACTGACAGCACATTAGCAGATCTGGAGTGATTGCAACTGGGTCTGATAGAGGCATAACTGGTATTTCTGGGCACATTCAGTCTCACTCCAATTATTCCCTACCTTCCTTTGTACAGTTATGTGATGTCTAAAGGACCAGTATTTGAGTAAATGAGACTCACCAAACTTTCTTCTGACTGAATCACTGGAAACCCTGAGTCAGAAGGTTTCTCTCCAGTTGGTTCTCTCAGTCCTCGGGCTGGTTCACGTGTTGCTGTTCCCTCGTCTTCAGTTGTGGTTTGCTTCCAGTTGTGGGCTTTTCTTCCAATAAATCTCTCACCGCAGGTGTAACTTTAACATGAGAGATAACGAACCATGTTAACAATACAAAGGAGAACAAAATATTTCTGCTCCCTGAACTCTAAACATTGAAGACAAATATAACGATCTCAGTGAACAAATCTGTCCCTGACACGTCACAAAACCTGATATCATTCAGTCATTGTTAGACATAAGATGTAGGGACAGAATTAGGTGATTCGATCCATCGAGTCTGCTCCACCACTCAACCATGGCTGAGATTTATTCCAGCACCATATTCCTGCCTTCCTGCTGTAACCCTGAAGCTACTTAGCAATCATGAGTATATTAATCTCTGCCATAAATATACCCAAATGGCAGCCTCAACCAACCTCTGTGGCAACAAATTCCACAAATCAGCCATCTTTTGGCTGAAGAAATTTTTCTCATCTCAGTTTTAAAGGGAAGCATCTTTACTCTGACACTGTGCTGTCAATCGCAAACTTTCCATGTCCACTGTATCCAGGCTTTTCAACATTGGTAGGTTTACTTCACCATACATCCCTCCACTTCCCCCACCATCCCGCATCACCATTCATCCGGAGACAGTGGGCACACACCACGTGACCGTGCGTCACAAAGCGGAGGGCGGAGCATATCTGCGGCGCACAGCCTCACGTGACCTATTCGCGGGACGTCCGTTTCAATTCTGTGGAAATAGACAGCCTGGGCTCCTGGTTTGGATCGCTCAATGCAGATTCAGTGAAGCCGACACATTTCTGACGAGCCCAGATAACTGGGTACTAAATGAGAAATTGGCCCTCGGTTCGGAGCTCATGGCTAACATAGGATCTCCTCACTCGGGATCGGTCTCAGTACTCACCGATGGGAAAGTGATATCTTCGGCCCGCAGACAGTGATCCCGACCCCCGGCTCCCCACCCAGGAGGCGGGAACCCTTTGCCGATCCGGGAGCTGATGTACTTCAGCGCTGTGAAAGCGAGCACACCGCCCGCCTGTAGACTGTGAGCATGCGCGAACTAATTGTTGCATCATCCGGAGGGCGGGGCCTCGGACACAGACGCCAAGATCCTGCCCATCTGCGGTTAAATGGGAGGGGCAGACGATATCACGTGACCTGTGGGGGTCTCCCACCCCCAGACAAAGATCCAGCTACCCCTCATTCTGTAAAGAAGCAAACTTGCCGTTCACATCGCCTCTCACCCTAAATGTGTCAGACATTTCAACCCGCAGGAAAATTATATCGTCTGTTCACTGTATCTACTCCTCTCGTAATCTTATAAATGTCCATCCAGTCTCACCCCAGCCTGCGCCGCTCTGGAGAAAACAACTCAAGTTTGTCCAACCTCTCGTTATAGCTCATGCCCTCTAATCCAGACAATATCCTGGTAAACCTCTTCCACACCCTCTCCAAAGCCCCGACATCCTTCCAAGAATGGGGGCGCCCAGAACTATGAAATACTCCAGATGTGGTCTAACTAGTTTTATAAAGCTGTGTCACGAACTGTAACGTTTGAGAAACGAACCAGCAGCAATAGACTTCACACTGGAGTCTGGTTTTAATGTTAAACCATTTCTTTTTAGTATCTACTTACAGTAACTTAACGAAATAAAGGAAAGGTAACAGTGTTTTGTGTAAATATAACTCCCAAACTATCGAGCCTGAGGCAACAAAGCTCAGAGTCTTGAGATGGTAAAGTAGGAAAGTTCAGTAATCCACGGAATAAATGATGGGAGAGAGATATTTGTGATCCAGGGTGAAACGTAGAGAAAAGGCCGTTACTTCAAAATAACCGTCAACGAAGATCTTATCCGTTGAATCCGTCCATATACGAGTTATCAGCGAAAGTGACCTGTCACAGGAATACCGTCTACCGGGGTTGCCACACAACATACCCTGGCAATGGTTAACACAAGCGGTCCCCCAAGATATTCCACAATCCATTCCAATGGATTATACGAAGTGACAGCCACACACATTCGTTGTGGTTCCCTGTACCGATAATCAACCCACTCTTGTGGCACAGGAGAGTTCCAAGCCCCAGCTGCGACAAACTGAAGTGATTCTCTCTCTCTCTCTCTCTCTCTCTCTCTCTCTCTCTCTCTCTCTCTCTCTCTCTCTCTCTCTCTCTCTCTCTCTCTCTCTCTCTCTCTCCTCTCTCCCTCTCTCTCTCTCTCTCTCTCTCTCTCTCTCTCTCTCTCTCTCTCTTCCCCCCCCCTCCCTCCCTCCCCCGACCGACCGCCTCTCTGCAGATCGCTCTCTCTCTCTTATGGATAATCCACAGTTAGTGCTGTCAGCCTGTGACTGACGTCATAGTCCCGCCTCCTCACGCCGGCGCTCTTAAAGAAACAGTCACAGTACGACCCCAGGCTCGTAACAGCTGCAACACAACTTTCCGACTTTTGAACTCAAAGCTTCAACTAATAAAGACAACCATGCCATTTGCCTTCTTAACCACCCGATCAATCTGTGCAGTCTCTTTCAGGGAGCGATGAACTTGGAGTCTGAGATCCCTCTGATCATCAACACTGTTCGGGGTTTTGCATTTAACAGTGTACTGTCTCATACATTCGACCTACCGAGCTGCCAAGATGATCATCACTGATCAAATCTCACTGAGATTTCTCAGGTCCTGTTGAATTTATTGCCAAGTGCACAAGTACGGGAAGGTACAGGGACAGAGAAACACTGACTTGTGGCAGCATCGCAGGCAAGTACATTCGGATAACACATGGAACACAGGTTATACGATTCTCTGTCAGTAACAATCTATAAATATGCTTTATGTCATTAACTGTATATCACATACATTGTGTCATGATCAATATTAAAATGTGCAATAACAGACTTGAAAATGTTCAAATTGGTTCCTGTTTCCATTCCTCCTATAATCCACAACCAGCTCCTTTGTTTTTGTCACAATGAGGGAGAGGTTGTTTTCTTGACACCACAGTGTCGAGGTGATGACTTCTTCTCTGTCGGCTGTCTCGTTATTATTTGAGATTAGGTCAATCAATGTAGTGTCAGCAAATTTAATTATCAGATTGGAGCTGTGAGGGGTGACACAAGTCATGGTGCACAGAGTAAAGGAGGGGGCCAAGGAGACAACCTTGTGGGGTATGTGTGCTGAGGGTCAGAGAGACAGAGGTGAGGGAGCCCACTCTTACCAACTGCCGCGATCTGACAGGAATTCCAGGATCCAGCTAGACAAGGCAGGGTGAAGGCCGAGGTCTCTGAGCTTCTTGTCGATACTTCACGCCTTCGTATGGCTACAGCTCTGCCTATGACTGCAAGCAACTGCAGAGAACTTTGGAGAACAGAGAACATCAGAGAAACAAGCCTCCCCTCCATGGACTCTTCCTACACTTCCCCTGCCTCGGAAAAGCAGGCCATGTACTCAAAGATCCTCACAACCTGGACATTCTTGCTGCAAACCCGCTCCCCCATCGGGGAAGAGATACAAAAGCTTTAAAGCGCGAACCACCCGGCTCAAGGTCGGCTTCCTGTCTGTGGTTATAAGCCAAATGAATGAAAAAATGTAATCGACCTCACAGTGTAACTCGACGTGACCCTGCACCATATGTCTATCTGCACTGCACTTTCTCTGCAGCCATAATGCTTTGTTACAGTTATTGTCTTGTCATATATCAACTCAATGTACTGTCGTAACGTATTGATCTGTGTGGATGGTACGTCAGGCAAGCTATTCACTGTAGCTCAGTACATGATGATAATAAACAATATCCCCATTTTAATTGTATGGAAATATTAGACAGACTGAGCTTCTGCTTTGGAAACTCAGAAGGAAACTTAACTGACTGTTGTAATTTCTGAGGAATGCAAATAAATGGAAAAGGCTTCAATCTCGCATTACGATCTGCGGTAACTGGGATCAGGTGACCGGTGGTGTGTCTCCCATATCAATATCAGAATCTGGTTTAATAGCACCGGCATATGTCCTGAAATCTGTTGTCTCTGCGGCAACAGGAGAACCTAATTCATAACAATAGATTTTAACAACTATGAATTACAATAATATACATATTAAATCGTTAAATTATATAAGTAGTGCAAAAATAAACATAAAAACTAAACTCTTTTAATTGTGTGCAAATTCTGGAGCAAAGCTTAACTGAACTGTCCACATTGATGAAAAGCTCAGAAAAATAGTAAAGGCTAAATTCTCATATGAATGGGTCAGGCATCCAGAAATATTGGCTGCACTTTGGCAGGGACAAACAGTGGAATAGACCATAAGTCCATAAAATATTGGAGCAGAAGTTGGCCATTCGGCCCACCGAGTCTTTCCGTCATTCAATAATGGGCTGTTCCAATTCTTCCTGTCATCTCCACTCCCCTGACTTGGTCCCATACCCTTTGATGCGCTGGCTAATCAAGAAGCTATCTATCTCTGCCTTAAATACACCCAATGACTTGGCTTCACAGCCACTCATGACAACAAATTCCACAGATTTACCACCCACTGACTGAAGTAATTTATCCGCATCTCCATTCCAAAATGGACGTCCTTCAATTCTGAAGACATCCCCTCTTGTCCTAGTATCCCCTACCATTGGAAATTTACTTTGCCATATCTAATCTTTAATGGTCTTTTAACATTCAGAAGGTTTCTATGAGATCCCTATTATTCTCCAGAACTCCAAGGGACACAGCCCAAGAGCTGTCAGACCTTCCTCATATGGTAAACCTTTCATTGCTGGAATAATTCTAGTGAATCTTCTCTAAACCCTCTACAATGACAGTATATCATTTCTAAAATAAGGATCCCAAAACTGCACACAATATTCTGTGTGATCTCACGAGTGCCTTACAGAGACTCACCATCGCATCCCTGCTCTTAATTCAACCCATAGAGACTCTACACCTTCCAGTCATATGTCATCTCCATCCAATGATTTAATATTGTACACAGGGCCACACCACTTCCTGTGCCTACTCCCCTCTCTTTCAGATACACCGTACATCGTTGGACTTCCAGCTGCAAATGGCCGCCATTCTTTAGCCAAGTTTCACAGATAGCCACAGCGTCATGTTTGCCAATCTGTAGCTGGATTTCAAGATTGTCCATTGTATTCCTGATGCTGCGTGCATTCAAATGCAGCACTCTCAGTCCAGTATGTGCTGCTTTCTGTTTTAATTGCACAATGACTCTATTGCCCTGTAACTCATGCCACTGGTTTTGATTAAGCTTCATCTCCTGCCTGTTCTTTCTATAATCTCCGTTGCACGCCATCTTTGATTTATTTCTGTTTTCCCCTTCCTCAGCCCAATCACTCCGGGTCCCATCTTTGTATACCTGTCTGGACACGCCCCTCTGCTGACTGCTCTTCCTCCTTCCTCAGTCACCTACTCCTGAGGTTCAATAACATTGCTGACTCTGAGTTTACCACCGTCAAATGCCAGGAGGGACATAATAATAATAATAATAATAATAATAAAAGAAGAAGAAGAAGAAGAAGAAGAAGAAGAAGAAGAAGAAGAAGAAGAAGAAGAAGAAGAAGAAGAAGAAGAAGAAGAAGAAGAAGAAGAAGAAGAAGAAGAAGAAGAAGAAGAAGAAGAAGAAGAAGAAGAAGAAGAAGAAGAAGAAGAAGAAGAAAGTTTCTGGTGGCAGCCGTGTAAATAAAATGTGATCTAGCGTGTCCAATCCATTAATAATCTTACCTGTTTCATTCAGATCCCCTCTCATCCTTCTAAGAATGCGAAGGAGACAGACAAACTGAGCCAAGTCACAGACTGATGAAGGGGAGGAATGATCCATTTTGATACAGAGAGGGAAGCAGAGAGTTTGATATTGTCCCTGATGCCGGAACTGTAGCCAGTTAGAAGATGAAGTCTTGTTCCTCCAAATTGTTTTGAGCTGTGACAGTGTTTTTATCAGAAGACACAATGGAGACTAAAATTATCTGAGTTGAAATGTTGTCCTTCTCCCAGTGACGTGCTTTGTAAACTTTCAACAGTGTAGAAAGATCCAGGGATTTGTGTATGGGAATCTCAAACGTTGTTTCCGCTGTATCTGTCAGTTCACCAGCGCTTGAATGTCGCCGATCCTTGAATGTGGGGGCGGAGATACGGGAGAAGACAGCGCCCCACTCGCTGCAAGACAGCCCGATCACGTGTCCATGTTCGTGATCTGATTGGATACATTGCCACGACGTTGATAGCAGTGTGATGTCATTCACTGACGAAGTGTCTCGACCGGAAAAATTGACAGCTCGTTTCAACGGATGCTGAGTTCATGCAGCTTGTTTGTACGTGTTTATGTCATTCACTGGCTCTCATTTTGGAAGGGATTCAATCGGCCATCGCAGATACACCAACAGCTTCGCACTGGGAAGCGACCGTTTACCTGCTCCGTGTGTGCGAAGAGACTCATTCAGTTAACCCACCTTGTGATGCTCCGGTGAGTTCACAATAAATAGAGGCCACATTTCTGTCCTGAGTGAGCAAAGAGTTTTACTCAATCATCCCAGATGCTGCAACAGCAGCAACTTTACATCAGGGAGGAAGTTCAAATCAGCTCCGTGTTAAATGTTTAACCATCACGGTGACTGAAGGCAGCTGCAGGTTCATGAGGGACTGTTACTGTCGGATTCTACAGTTCTTTCAGCTGCTCATCGCACCCAGGACTGAACCCTGGTCACTGAGCATTGGAAGAGTCTGTTCTGCTGATGTTAACCTTAAACTGGACTGATGTTTAATATTGTGGATCTGTGAAAGATAAACCAGTTCTGTTTCAAATCCCGTGTCTCAGGTACTGACTGTCTCTGCCAGACTCAGAATGTACACTAGAGAGGCCCATGTTTCTGTTCCATATCAGTATTTAGAAATATATCCCTGCCACTCCCCATTCAATCTCCCTGTGATTACCGGTTGCAGCTAGTCGCCACTCTAGGAGATTTCCCTTGAATTTCATAAAATCATAGAAATCTACAGCACATTACAGACGCTTTGGCCCACAATGTTGTGCCGACCATGTAACTTACTCTAACTCTGCCTGGAATTACCCTACCGCATAGCCACCTATTTTCCTAAGCTCCATGTACTTATCTAAGAGTCTCTTAAAAGACCCTATTCTATCCGCCTCTACAACCGTCGCTCGCAGTCCATTCCACACGCACACACACCACTCTTTGCTTTAAAACACTTACCCCTGACACCTCTTCTGCGCGTACTTCCAAGCAGCTTAAACCTCTGCCCCTCGTATTAGCCGTTTCTGCCCTGGGAAACAGCCTCTGGCTATCCACACGACCAATGCCTCTCATCATCTTATACACCTGCATGAATTCCCTGCATGATTTTCTCCAGGCTGAATAAGACGATGACCTCACTGTGGGTTTGATGTTCTTCAGGGCTCTGGACGAAGTTGGTTAAACTCCTTCTTCCCTGCTCTTTTCAACGTTTTGGGTCATTTTCACCAATTTTAAAGGACTGTGCCTCAGACAGCTGGGTTGTTGCAATTGTTACGTACCAGGAGCAACAGATCACTAATGGAGTCTGGTTTCGATGTTAAATCCACTATCTTTACTAGTATCTACTCCAAATATAAAAGATTAAGCGAAATAAACAGAAGTTAACAGTGTAATGCGTATATGTAGCTCCTAAACTATCAATCTTGGGAAACAATGTTTAAAGTCTTAAGATGGTAAAGTAGAAATGTTCAGCAATCCACGGAATAAGTGAGTGAAAGGGGAGATTTGTAAATCCACATGAAAATGTAGAGAGAAGGCAATTACGAAGAATTCCACACACATTTCACGCTGGGTAAACGAAATAACAGTCGCCGAAGATCTTATCCGTCGATTCGTTTCGAAATTAACTTCAAAATATCACCAGGTGACAGTGACAGGAATATCGTCTTCAAGTGGTTACCACAGAACACCCCGATTCCAGGTAAGGGACAACAAAAGTGATAGTACAGGATACTCCAACAAAACCACACATATGGATTATACGAAGTGACAGTCACACATCCGTTGTGCACTGCGTGCTGATGATCAACCCAGTCTTTTGGGCATGGAGAAGTTCCAACTCGTAGCAGTGAGAAGCTGAAGTTCCAACAGCTGCTCTCTCTCTCTCTCTCTCTCTCTCGCTCTCTCTGACGTCACAGTCCCGCCTTACTCTGGCACTTAAAGCGACACTCAAGTAAACGAATCCGCGGTTTCGTAAAACAATGCACCTCTAAAGTCTGACAGCAGACTAGTGAATGAATCTTCGATGGAGCAGAGTCAGAAACCAGAGAGTTGCCAGCCTGAGTCAGGGCTTTGGGGCTCCGGAGAAGGATGCCGTCCAGAGTTTACGAGGAGGAGGAGGAGGAGGAGGAATCAGACCAGCAGCATGCGGCTACAAAGGAAAGATCAGAAACATTTGGAAACTGGCTGACCGAAAAAAAAGGTGGTTAAGTTCTGCAAAATACTGGTGGAAATCAACAGATGAGGCAGCAAATATGGAGAGGAATAAACAGTCAACGTTTAGGCCGAGCCCCTTCAGTATGCCTAGACTGTGTACTCCTCTGCTTAGTTGCTGCTGAACTGCAGAGCTCCTTCAACATTTTGTGTGTGTACGTCTCTGTATTTCCAGTAACTGCAGAATCTCTCGTGTTTCTTTCTGCGTTAAAACAGCTGCTGATTTTTCTATACACACGAAAAAAAATGAGGTATGGACATTGAACCAGTGCTTGCTGAAATGTTTAATGGCGTCGTGATTACCCATAAGGACATGCGTCACAGTTTTCGGCCGGCGCTGAAGCACCGATCGAATGAGCAGGCGTCAGGGCTGTTAACGTCACTCTGTACACGTATGCGCGCAGTACAGAAAAGGCCTTGGAAAATTTCAATGCAGGTGAGAGTTATTCTCCATTCAGCTAATTTAAACTCCGACTTCGGGACAATGACCTTGAGGTGCGGCCATTATGGCCCGCAATCCCGGGACAGTCCTGTCTTTTGTTTCCCTCTCTGTCATCCCCACGATCCGTGCACGGGCCCCGGGGAGCTTAGGGCTGATGAGAGAATGGGAGCCAATGCATCTCTCAGACAGAGCTGAGCTCCAGCTATCTGAATGCAAGGATTAGGAAATCGGAGAAAGGGAACTTTTTTTTACATCAGCTGTGAGAAAGCCACCTTTGTTCTACCTCCAATCCTTAATAAGAAAAAATCCACAGATGTTGGAAATCCAAACAACAAACACAAAATGCCGGCGGAATTCATCATTAGTACACTTTTCGATGGTCGCTGCCTGGTCTGCTGAGTTCCTCCTGCATTTTGTGTGTGTGTTGCTTGTTCAAACTCCTCTTGTTCTGGACTTTTCTACCGGTGAGAAGATATTTTGTCCCATTCTCTCTGGGTACATAATGATATCAAACAAGTAGCTTTCACATCTCGAATGTGCCAGACTCCAATGAGACGGACTACATTGCCATCAATGAGTTCACCACCATCTGTCACCTGGGAGAGGATTCAGGGGGAAATATTTATGTACACTACAGAAACTGGTGATACATGTGTGCATTGTGGTGATGCAAAAGTTGCTGGAGAATTTGCAAGTGAGAAGAAATGGCTTGATATTTGGAAATCTGACTTTTTAAAGCATACATGTCAAACTCAAGGCCCGCGAGATAATATCTAATTGCTATTAAAGCTGGCCCCAGTAATTGAAGTGCCTATGGCATATGATATGGCTAATGCTGAGTTTATTCAGGTACCAGGTTTTCAGGGTTTTTAGTGTTTATTCGGCAGTCTTGCTTGGCAGTCTTCTTCATAAGAAACCGAACTTGTAAAGAAAAACACTTTGTAGTTATAGCAGAGGCTGAGACACGAGAGCAGGCTGAAAAAACGGAGGCAATGAAAGCTGCGTTCGCACGCGTCCGACTGATCCGGCCCGTATGAAGCTGCATTTTGCTCAATCTGGCCCGTGACCTAAAATGAGTTTGACACCCCTGTTTTAAAGCATCATTTAGCAAGCCAACCAGATATTGACAATATGCAAAGGCTTTGGTGAGAAAATCCTTCATTACCCGTTCCAGGCCTGCTACATAGGTTGTGTGAGAGTGCAGATGAACTGGATCAAACCCAGAAGAGGTCAAATTTCCTATCGACAGTGATTTGCCAGCTGTGAAAATGAATTCCTCTCTATATAAAATTCACTGTGCGCATGTTGTCACTGGGTAAAAAAATGCACAGTACAAGGTTTATGTGCACAAGGGTCATTACAAATTAGAGGGGACATTGGTGGGAAGGTGGGGAGACCTCCAGTGTCCCTGATGCCCTCACCTACAAATTGTGCATCCAGCTGCAGCTTGTAACCCTGCACTTCAAGGAGCTGGAATTTGAAATGGGTGAATTCCAGATCATCCAGCAGTTGGAGGGGGTGATAGATATGACATGAAGATGGGTAAGTTACACTCAAGGTTCAGGACACAGGACACTGGGTGAGAGCCAGGAAGGGGAATGAGGTTAAATAGCAGAGTACTCTTGTTGATATCCCACACAATAACAGTAGACCACTTTATTGGGGGGAATTACCTGGCAAAGGAAAGTCAAATAGCTGATAGGGGATTTGTTAGTTAGTGGAACAGAACAACAGGGGATGAATATCCTAGTGGTAAGGCTTGCTGGTGGGGGGGAGAGGTGATGTGGTTACAATAAGCTGTAGAAGGTATGGGAGTCAGAATGACAGAACAGATAGTGGAGAGGGTGAATTGAGTTGACTTTATTACATACATACTTCATAAACATGAGGAAAATGCAATTATATCAGCATGAATTAATCAGTCTGATGGCCTGGTAGAAGATGATGTCCCGGAGCCTGTTGGTCCTTTTGCTGTGGTACTCTTACCTCGATGGTCACAGCAGGAACAGTTTGTGGTGGTGGTGAATTTGGCCTGTTGTTCCCTGATATCCTTTGGGCCCTTTTTACACACCTGTCTGTGTAAGTTTACTGAATTGTGGAAAGTAGATTGTACAATGTATAATTTCCTTGTTTATATTTAGAGCCTTTTTTAGGTGTATAAAATGATGAGGGGTATTGAGCGTGTGGGTGGCCAGAAGATTTTTCTCCAGGGTTGAAATGGTTAACAGGAGGGGGCATAGTTTTAAGGTGCTTTGAAATAGTTACCGAGGGGATGTCATGGAGTAAGTTCTTTATACAGAGAGTGGTGGGTGGGTGGAATGCACTGCCAGTAGCAGTGGTCCAGGCAGGTACAATGGGGTCTTTTAACAGACTCTTAGATAGGTACATGGAACTTAGAAAATTAGAGGGCTATGCAGTTTCTACCTTATCATGCCCTGGAGATGTATCCACCCTAATCTGCCACAGAATAGCAAACAGCTCCTCTTCTTTAGTCTGTACAGGGTCCATGATTTTTTAAAAATCTAGGCAGTTACTAGAGTAAGTTACATTGTTAGCGCAACATTTTAGGCTGAATGGCATGGAATACGCTGTAGATTTCGATGTTCTATTTTGAACAGCAAAATAACTTCTCTTCTTTAAACTGTAGAGGGTCCACGATTTTAATGCCTCTTTTCCACACCCCCATAGACCCTGTGTCCATCTCCTGAGTAAATAGAGATGAAAAAATATTTAAGATCTCCCCCATATGCTTTGGTTCCACACGTGGATTGCCATTCCGGTCTTCCAGAGGACCCACTTAGTGCCTTGCAATCCTTTTGCTCTTAATCTATCACTAGAATCCCTGAGGATTATCCTTCATCTTTTCTGCGACAGCAACCTCATGCCATCTGTTAGTCATCCTGATTTATTTCTTATGTGTTCTCTTGCATTTCTTATACTCTGTAAGAACCTGCCTGCCTATCCCTGTTATGCAACTCCATTTTGTCCTTCACCAGGGTCTCAATATCTCTTAAAAACCAAGGTTCCCTACAGTTTCTACCTTTTCCTTTTATTCTGACAAGCACATACCCGCTTTGTACTATCAATATTTAGATTTGAAGGCCTCCCATTTACCAAGCACACCTTTTCCATAAAGCAGCCTGTCACAGTTGCCAGATCCTGGTGTCATAATTCCAGGTGTTGATCCATCCCTGAACACATCTACCTGTCCTACACTGCTCCTTGTATTGAAATATACAGGGGTCAGCATAGTCACTGCGCTATTCCTGACTTTGTCTGAGGACAGAACAACAACTGTCTCCAAAACCCCTCCACCCTCTGTTCCATTATTCAGGGCCCCTGCAACTTTAGTTTAACCCCCCCCCCACCTACGCCCTCCTCCCACCATGCAGCTCTATCACCCATTTGACTTTCGTCACCCAAATCTATAAATAGGAGGTGCATACCAGGTGCAGGCAGATAAGAACAAATGGGGTACTTATGAAGTACAGGAAATTCAAGTGAACACTGATGAAAGAAGGCATGAGGTTGCCCCAGCAGACAAGGTGAAGGAGAATCCTCAGGGATTCTGCAGATAGGTTAAGAGCAAAAAGATTGCAAGGGAAAAAATTAAACCTCTGGTAGATCAGAATGGTAATCCACATGAGGTAACAAAATAGATCGGTGTGATTTTTTGCACATGTGCAGGAACCGGATATATAAGTATTTGGATAGTTGTGGATTGATTAAGGATAGACAGCATGGCTTTGTGCATGGTAGGTCATGTCTAACCAACCTTACAGAGTCTCCCGAGGAAGTTATCAGGAAATTGGATGAAGGCAAGGCAGTGGATGTTGTCTGCATGAACTTTGGCAAGGCACTTGGCAAAGTCTCATATGGGAGGTTGGTCAAGAAGGTTCAGTTACTCAGCATTCAAGATGAGACAGTAAATTGGATGAGACAGTTTCTTTGGGAGAAGCCAGAGTGTGGTAGCAGATGGTTGCCTCTCTGACTGGAAGCCTGTGACTATTGGTGTGCCAGAGGGATCAGTGATGGATCTGTTGTTGTTTGTCATCTGTATCAGTAATCTGGATGATAACATGTTTAGCTGGATCAGCAAATTTGTGGATGACACCAAGACTGGGGGTGTAGTGGACTGTGAGGAAGACTATCATGGTTTACAGTGTGAACTGGACCAGCTCGGAAAATGGCTTGAGAAATGGAAAATGGAATTTAATGCAGACAAGTGTGAGGTGTTGCACTTTGGTAGGACCTACCAGGGTAGGTCTTACACAGTGACTGGTCGGGCTCTGAGGAGTGTTGTAGAAGAAAGGAATCTAGAAATACAGGTTTTCTCTGAAAGTGGTGTCACAGTTCGATAGGGATGGAATGAAAGATTTTGGCACATTGGCCTTCGTGAACCGAAGTACTGCGTACTGGAGATAGATGTTATGTAGACTTTGTACAAGATATTGGTGATGCAGAATTTGGAGTATTGTGTGTAGTTTTAGACACCAACCTGCAGGAAAGATGTAAAAGAGTTTGAAGGAGTTCAGAGAAAATTCACAAGGATGTTGTCAGGTCTGGAGGATGGGTTATAAGGAGAAATTGAACAGGTCTGGGCTTTATTCCTTGGAATGTAGAAGATTAAGGGGAAATTTTGATGGAGGTGTACCACAATTGTGAGGGCTATAGATGAGGTAAATGCAAGCTGGCTTTTACCACTAAGATGGGGTGGGACTACAACCAGAGTCCATGTGTTAAGGGTGAAAGGTGAAACTTTAAGGGCAATATGAGGGGAAACTTCTTCACACAGATGGTCATCCGGGTGTGGAATGAGCAGCCAGCACAAGTGGTGCATGCGAGCTCATTTTCAACATCTAAAAGGTTTGTATATGTACCTGGATGGTAGGGGTATGTGAGTAGACAATTTAAATAGTTCAACACAAACTAGATGGGCCAAAGGGCCTGCATCTGTGTTGTACTTTTCCATGACTGACAAGAACCTTAAATAATACTAACATTCACTTGAATTCCTTTTAACAGCTGTGCATACCAACCATACATCTGAGTAGGAGATATTTACATGGCATTAAAACTGGCACTTTAAATTAACAGTACCGAAAGGAAAATCCCAGCTGCATGTCAACAAAGCCTATTTTCATGAGAGTGTTTCAGTTACTGTGGGGCCAGGCACCCATGCAGCTCAATGGGAACAGGGAATAATACCAATGGAGAGAGTCAAACTGATCCAAGTAACAGTTTGAAGATGGAAAAAATGCCCCATTCATACAGAGACAGGAAGAGCATCAGAGAGTTTGATTTCAGATACCAGCACTGTGCCCAGTTAGAAGATAATTTCTCTCTCCAACTTGGGTTGTACCTCGCTGTAACAGTGTGATGACAGATCACACCTTGACAACTATAGTGATCTCATCTGAAATGTTGTCCTTCATTCGTTGATGGATTTTGTAAATCTTTTTACAGGTTAAAAATGACAAGGAATTTGTCCATGGGAATTCCAACAAAACACACCAGTTTTGCTGTCTCTGTCCAGATATTTAAGAAGTGGAGCAAGGGATTCACTCGATCATCTTTCCTGCTCGGACTGTGGGGAGGGATTCACTTGATCATCTGACTAACTGGCATGTCTGTCATTTTACACAGGGGATCCCATTCATCTGCTCAGAAAGTGGGAATGAATTCAGTCTGTCATTTCAACTGAAGGTACATCAGCAAGTTCATACTGGGCAAGGCCATTTACCTGTTCTGTGTGTAAGAAAGCATTTAGTCTGTCATCCCACCTGTGGACACACCAGTCAGTTCACACTGGGCAGAGGCTGTTCATCTGAATTTGTGGGGAAGGATTCACTCGGTCATCTGACCTAATGGCTCACCAGCGAGTTCACACTGGGGAGCGGCCGTTCACCTGCTCGGACTGTGGGAAAGGATTCACTTACTCATCTAAGCTGAAGGTACATCAGCGAGTTCACACTGGAGAGAGGCCGTTCATCTGCTCGGACTGTGGGAAGGGATTCACTCAGTCATCCACCCTACAGAGTCACCAACGAGTTCACACTGGGGAGAAGCCATTCACCTGCTCAGACTGTGGGAAGGGATTCACTCAGTCATCCACCCTACAGAGTCATCAACGGGTTCACACTGGGGAGAAACCATTCACCTGCCCAGACTGTGGGAAGGGATTCACTTTATTATCTCACCTACAGAGACACCAATCAGTACACACTGGAAAGAGGCCATTCACTTGCTCAGTCTGTGGGAAGACATTCACTCAGTCATCCCACCTACAGAGTCACCAGCGAGTTCACACTGGGGAGAAGCCGTTCACCTGCTCAGACTGTGGGAAAAGATTCACTTGGTCATCTGATCTACTGAGACACCAGCGATTTCACACTGGGGAGAAGCCATTCACCTGCCCAGACTGTGGGAAAGGATTCACTTTATTGTCTCACCTACAGAGACACCAGTTAGTACACACTGGAAAGAGGCCGTTCACCTGCTCAGTCTGTGGGAAGGCATTTACTCAGTCATCCCACCTACAGAGTCACCAACGAGTTCACACCGGGGAGAGGCCATTCTCCTGCTCAGACTGTGGGAAGGGATTCACTCATTTATCCGAACTACAGAGTCACCAACGAGTTCACACTAGGGAGAAGCCGTACACCTGCTCAGACTGTGGAAAGCATTTCACTAGATCATCAACCCTATTGGCACACCAGTCAGTTCACACTGGGGAGTGGCCGTTCACCTGCTGTGAATGTGGGAAGGGATTCACTCGGTCATCTCATCTACTGAAACACCAGCGAGTTCACTCTGGGTAGCGGCCAATCACCTGCTCAAACATTGGAAAGAGATTCTCTCAGCCATCTCCACCAAATGAGCATCAGTGAATTCACATTGGGGAGAGGCTGTTCACCTGCTGTGAATGTGGGAAGGGATTCACTCAGTTATCTAACCTTGTGACACACTACTGGGTTCACACTGGGGAGAAAGTTTCAATAAGCTGCATGCTGGATATTTGTCCAGCACCATTGCTGAATGTAATTTCGAGAGTGACTGTCGGTGCTGAACTCTGCAATTATTGCTGCTGCTCACCACACCCAGTTCTGCACCCTGGTCACTGGGCACGGGAGGAGTTTCATATAACCATATAACAATTACAGCACAGAAACAGGCCATCTTGGCCCTTCTAATCCGTGCCGAACACTTACTCTCACCTAGTCCCACTGGCACACACTCAGGCAATAACCCTCCATTCCTATCCTGTCCATATACCTATCCAATTTTACTTTAAATGACAATACCAAACTTGGTTCTACCACTTCTACTGGAAGCTCGTTCCACACAGCTACCACTCTCTGAGTATAGAAATTCCCCCTCGTGTTACCCTTAAATTTTTGCCCCCTAACTCTCAACTCATGTACTTTTGTTTGAATCTCCCATGCTCTCAATGGCAATAGCTTATCCACGTCAACTCTTATCTATCCCCCTCATAATTTTAAATACCTCTATCAAGTTCAGCCTCAACCTTCTACGCTCCACAGAATAAAGACCTAACTTGTTCAACCTTTCCCTGTAACTTAGATGCTGAAACCCAGGTAACATTATAGTAAATCTTCTCTGTACTCTCTCTATTTTGTTGACATCTTTCCTATAATTCTGTGAACAGAACTGCACACAATACTCCAAATTCGGCCTTGCCGATGCCCTGTTCAATTTTAACTTTGCATCCCAACTCCTATACCAATGCTCTGATTTATAAAGCCCAACATACCAAAAGCTTTCTTCACCACCCTATCCAGATGAGATTCCACCTTCAGGGAACTATGCACCATTATTCCCAGATCACTCTATTCTACTGCATTCTTCAATCCCCTACCATTTACCTTGTATGTCCTATTTGGATTATTCATTCCCAAAATGTAGCACTTCACACTTCTCAGCATTAAACTCCATCTGCCATCGTTCAGCCGACTCTTCCAACTGGCCTAGATCTCTCTGCAAGCTTTGAAAACCTACTTCATTATCCACAACGCCACCTACCTTAGTATCATCTGCATACATACTAATCCAATTTACCACCCCATCATCCAGATCATTAATGTATATGACAAACAACATCAGACACAGTACAGATCCCTGAGGCACAGCACTAGTCACCGGCCTCCAACCTGACAAACAGTTATCCACCACTACTCTCTGGCATCTCCCATCCAGCCACTGTTGAACCCATTTTACTACTTCAATAATAATACCTAACAATTGAACCTTCCTAACCAACCTTCCATGTGGAACCTTGTCAAAGGCCTTACTCAAGTCCATATAGACAACATCAACTGCTTTACGCTCGTCAACTTTCCTCGTAACCTCTTCAAAAAATTCAATAAGATTTGTCAAACGTAACCTTCCATGCACAAATCCATGTTGACTGTTCCTAATTAGACCCTGTCTATCCAGATAATTATATATATATATACCATATCTAAGAATACTTTTCATTAATTTACCCACCACTAACATCAAACTGACAGGCCTATAATTGCTAGGTTTACTCTTAGAACCCTTTTTAAACAACGGAACCACATGAGCGATACGGCAATCCTCCGACACCATCCCTATTTCTAATGACATTTGAAATATTTTTGTCCCCTGCTATTTCTACACTAACTTCCCTCAAGTTCCTAGGGAATATCCTGTCAGGACCCGGAGATGTATCCACTTATAGATTCCTTAAAAGCGCCAGTATTTCCTCCTCTTTAATCATCATAGTTGCCATAAATTCCCTACTTGTTCCCCTTACCTTACACAATTCAATATCTTTCTCCTTAGTGAATACCGAAGAAAAAAAATTGTTCAAAATCTCCCCCATCTCTTTTGGCTCCACACATAGCTGTCCACTCTGATTCTGTAAGGGACCAATTTTATCCCTCACTATCATTTTGCTATTAATATAACTGTAGAAACCCTTTGGATTTATTTTCACCTTACTTGCCAAAGCAACCTTGTATCTTCTTTTAGCTTTTCTAATTTTTTTCTTACATTCTTTATATTCCTCGAGCACTTTATTTACCCCATGCTGCCTATATTTATTGTAGATATCTCTCTTTTTCCTAACCAAGTTTCCGATATCCTGTAGCGGGGTGCTACGCGCAGCGCTGAAATTACGACACGGAGTCGATAAACTGCAGCCACAGAATAAGTTTATTTCAAAAACACAGTCTTGCTTTAAAGCCTGTCTCCCCCACTCGATACTTCGAGAGGCACGTAACTGAAACCCCTTGAGGCTATCTCCCTTTGTCTCTGACTCTGGCTAATTGTCAGCCGGTTCGAGTGAGCTAGTAATTGGGTCACCACAATCCTTTAAAAACTATGGCTCTCTCAAATTTCTAACCTTTACTTTCAACCTAACAGGAACATAAAGATTCTGTACCCTTAAAATTTCACCTTTAAATGACCTCCATTTCTCTATTACATCCTTCCCATAAAACAAATTGCCCCAATCCATTCTTTCTAAATCCTTTAACATCTCCTGAAAGTAGGGCCTTTCTCCAATCAAAAATCTCAACCCTGGGTCCAGTCCTATCTTTCTCCATTATTATATTGAAACTAATGGCATTGTAGTCACTAGACCCGAAGTGCTCCCCAACATATACCTCTGTCACCAGGCCTATTTCATTCCCTAACAGAAGATCCAACACTTCCCCTTCTCTAGTCAGTACCTCTATGTATTGCTGCAAAAAACTATCCTGCACACATTTTACAAACCCTAAACCATCCATCCCTTTTACAGTATGGGCTTCCCAGTCTATGTGGAGAATTAAAATCTCCCACAATCACAACCCTGTGCTTACTACAAATGTCTGCTATCTCCTTGCAAATTTGTTCCTCCAATTCTGGCTCCCCATTAGGTGGTCTATAATACACCCTTATGTATTACTACACCTTTCCCATTCCTCAATTCCACCCAACTAGACTCTCTAGATGAGCCCTCTAATCTATCCTGCCAGAGCACTGCTGTAGTATTTTCTCTGACAAGCAAAGCAACACCAGCCCCTCTTGTCCTTCTGATTCGATCACACCTGAAGCAACGAAATCCAGGAAAATTTACTTTTCAATCACACCCCTCCTGCAACCATGTTTCACTGATAGCAACAACATCATATTTCCAGGTATCAATCCATGCTCTAAGCTTATCCACCTTTCTTACAATGCCCCTAGCATTAAAATAAATGCATTAAAGAAATTCTCCACTTCTTCCTCTCTTTTTATCTCTAACAGTACAAAGAACTTTAGTCTTATTTTTCTTCCTTCTCCCATACATCTGTTCCTAATCTCTGGTTCCCCTCCACCCCCCCCTCCCCAGTATCTAGCTTAAATCCACTGGAGCCTCTCTAGCAAACCTGCCTGCAAGAATATTTGTCCCCCTCCAGTTCCGCTGGAACAGGTCCCACCTTCACTGGAAAACTGCCCAATTATCTACAATTCTGAAGCCCTCCCTCCTGCACCATGTCTTCAGCCACGTGTTGATCTGCAGTATCTTACTATTTCTAAACCCACCTGCACGTGGCACTGGTAGCAATCCTGAGATTGCTATCCTGGAGGTCCTGTCCTTTAACTTAGCACCTAGCTCCCTAACTCACCTTTCAGGACCTCCTCACTCTTTCTACTCATGTCATTGGTCCCTACATAGACCACGACATCCGGCTGCTCTCCCACCCTCTTGAGAATACTGAGAACTCGATCCGAGATATCATGGACCCTGGCACCAGGAAGGCAACAGACCATCCGGGACTCTCGATCTCTTCCACAGAACCTCTTATCTGCCCCCCCCCCCAACTATCGAATCCCCTATCACTACTGTTCTCCTCTTTTCCTTCCTTCCCTTCTGAGCTGAGGGTCCAGTCTCGGTGCCAGAGACACAATCACTGCAACTTGTCCCTGGTAGGTCATTGCCACCAACAGTATCCAAAACGGTATACTTGTTGCTAATGGGAACAGCCACGGGTGCTTTGCTCTTCCTGTCTATTCCCCTTCCCTCTCCTGATAGTCACCCAACTACCTGTCTGCTGACTCCTAGGGGTGACAATCTCCCTGAGACTCCTGTCTATTTCTGGATCTGCCTCCCAAATGATCCGAAGTTCATCCAGCTCCAGCTCCAGTTCCCTAACACGGTTTGTCAGGAGCTGCAGCTGGATGCACCTTTTGCAGACAACAGTGCTTGCCCTGACTTCCCACATGCTGCAATCGGAGCACTCAACTGCCCTAACTGCTGCCTCCATTACCTACTCCTAAGCTAATTAGATCAGTTAAAGGTGCTTACCCGGCCTTACCTCACTTGGAGTGAAGCTCGTTCTCAGCCTCTGCTCACTATTTAAATTCTCCCGCTGCCACACGGGCCGACGTTTTATGCGCTTACGCAGTTGTGTCCCGTTCAAACCACGCCAAAGCCTGACTGAGCCAAAGCCGTCCCACTCTGCCTCAGTCCACTCCGACGATGGCCACTGTATATGGCGGTCTTTCTTTTTAAAACTTTGGCGCGCTGCGTGACGCGCCTGTGCAGTCTAGCGTCTTTGCCCCGATCAGTTAAAAAAAACAGCTTCTCTCCGAGCTTCTTTTACCTCTTCCCTCTCCGCCTCATGCCGTGATTTAAATAACCATTGAAAACTTCCTCTCCTTTTTATACCTTTGGCGCGCTACGTTTCTTCTGCAGACTGAAGAAGCCGAGCTGACTGAAATTCTGTCTGCGATGTCCTTCGCCCCTCTAATCTCTGGGCTGAGGAAGAATGACATTGGTAGTTAACCTCCTTAATCTCGACTCATTTCCATATTATGGGTTATTTTCTCCTGAGAAAGCACTCCTGTCCTCTGAAGACTGAAAGCAGAATGGGAAACCATCAGTTGGATGTTCCAACGAAGCAGGGACAGAAACCAGAGGCAGGTCTGCACAGGGCAGAGTTTGGGGCTCCGAACGATGGTCGGGGTAAGTTCGTATGATGAGGAGAAGGGAATCATCAGCTGGGTGTGGCAACGAATGACAGAGTAGCAACATTTGGAAGCTGATTGACAGAGAAAATCTTTTGGTTGTCTGACTGATAACATAAACAATACCTGTGGTGAGGTGCTCCACTGGTTGAGGAAGATGTGTGTGTTGGGAATGGTTTTATCTATTCAGGGAGTTGTTCCTGCTTGTTATCCTGTAATATTATTAATGGCCTCCTAGGTTCCCCAGCGTTTTGTGTATGTGTTGCTTGGATATGTAGAGTCCACTGATTTTCTCCTGTTTTTGAAAAGAGCAAAAGCGGGGTTATATAATATAGCAAGAAAATAGTAGGAAGTCAGAGGATTGGAAAGCTTTGACATAACCAACAGAAGACAACTAAAACACACACACAGGAGAGGCAAGATGAAAAATTGAGGTAAGTGAGCCAATAATATCAAGTATCAAAAGTTTTTCAGATACATAAAGAGTACAAGAGAGGCAAGAGTTGATATTGTACCACTGGAAGATGATGCTGGCGAGTTAGTAATAAAGGAAAGAACCAGCGGCCGAATGTAATAAGTATTTTGTGCCAATCTTCACTGTGTAAGACACTCGCAGTATAACACCATAAGACATTGGGGCAGAATTAGGCCATTCAGCCCCATCGAGTCTGCTCCAGCGTTCTATCATGGCTGATCCCGGTTCTCACTCAACCCCACGCACCTTCCTCCTCGACATATCCTGCAATGCCCTGACTGATCAACAAACTATTAGCTTCTGCCTTAAATGTACCCACAGACTTGGCCCCCACCGCTGTCTGTGTCAGAGAATTCCACAGCTTCACCGCTCTCGGACTAATTAAAATCCTCCTTAACTGCTCTAAAAGGTCACTCCTCAGTTTTGAGGCTGTGCCCTCTGTTATGGCTACCCCCACCATACAAACTGTCCTCTCCTCATCCACCCTATCTAGAGCTTTCCACATTCGGTAGGTTTCAGTGAGATTTACCCCCCACCACCAGCATTTATTAAACATAGGTCAGTGCAGGAGTACAGGCCCAAGGCTGGCAAACGGTCCTCATATCTTAACCCCTTCATTCCCGGAAACATCTTCTTGAACATCCTCTGGACTCTCTCCAACGACAACACTCCTTGTTTGAGATATGGGTCCCACATCCTCTAAGTGCAGCCTAAGTAGTGTCTTCTAAAATATCTACATTATCTCCTTGTTTATATATTCTGATTCACTTTAAATAAATGCCAGAATTGCATTTGCCTTCTTTTCCACAGGCTCAACCTGTAAATTAACCTTCTGGGAGTCTCGCCCGAGGACTCATATTTCCCGCTGTACTTCTGATGTTTGAAACTTCTCCCCAATCAGATAATAGTTCACTATTGTTCCTTTTACCAAAATGCATTATCATACATTTCCTAATATTGTATTCTATCTGCCACTTTTTTGCCCGGTCTTCAAATTTGTCTGTGTCCTGCTGCAATCGTATTGCTTCCTCAGCCGGACCAACACCTCCACCTATCTTTGAATCATCCGTAAACCTTGCCACAAAGCCATCAGTTCCATTATCCAACTCATTGACAAGCAATGTGAAAAGTGGCGATACTATTGCGATACTATGCATGTGACCTATGATTCTCCCTCACAAATTGCAGTAGGAATTCAATCATTTTATGATCCCTACCTTCTATTGGTTCCTTTACATTAACCTCCCTAATAAGATCTGAGTTGTTACACAACACCAGAACTGAGATAGCAGTTCCCCGATTAGGCTCAACCATCAGCTGCTCTAAAAAATCTGTTTCGTAAGCATTCACTCTCTTGTGATCGGACACACATCTGACTTTCCCAATTCTCCTGCAGATTGAGGTCACCCACTACAATTGTGTCATTAAATTTATTACATAAATGCCAAACATTCAGAAGTATCTGGGGCAGAATTGAGGATAAATGCTTCTACCAAGGAGAGAAGGTGTCACTAAAGATTCATTTTCTGCATTCATATTTAGACTTCTTCCCTGCAAATCTTGGTGCTGTTAGTGACGAGCATGGTGAAAGGTTTCACTAAGATGTTGTGGTCAAGGAGAAAATATACAAGGGCAACTGAATCCAGCAATGCTGCAATTTATTGTTGGACACTTAAGCGAGCAACCTCAGATACGGAGTACAAAGGAAAATCATTAACAAAATATTTTTAACTTAGTTGAGCTATTGCAAAGCATTAGCACCATTATGCAATTAAACACATATTCAATAAAAGTTAATTTGTCGTTTTTCCAAATTCCTATGTGATACATGTAGTCTGAAATTCTATTTGTGTTAATCTTCAAGCAGTCTATCATAAACAAAAAAAAATTGAAGAAGCAACACTTTTGAAAAAGATTGTTGTCCAGTGAAATTACAGGACAGTTAGTCTGACTTCAGTGGTCAGGAAGATGTTCGAGTGTATTAAGGGTGAGTTTTTTGGGTACTGTAATTGGGGAGGCATGATGAAGTAGGACAAAGTTAGCAGGATTCCTTTACAGGAAATAGTGCCTCATAAATACCTTGGAATATTTTGAGGAAATAACAGGCAGGATAGATAAAGCAGAGGCAATGGATGTTGTTTGCTTTGATTTTCAGATGATTTTAACAAGGTACGCCATGCAAGGCTGATTGAGAAAGTAAGGAGGCATGGAATCCAAGAGGACATTGCTTTGTGAATCCAGAACTGGCTTGCCACAGAAGGCAAGTTGTAGACGTGGTTGTAGACGTGGCACAGAAGTGGTTGTAGACGGGTCATATTCTGAATGGAGGTCAGTGACCAGTGGTGTGCCTCAGATCTGTTCTGGGTCTCCTACTCTTCGTGATTTTTATAAATGACCTGGATGAGGAAGCGGAGGGATTACTATGTTTGCTGATGACACAAATGTTGGGTGCGTTGTGGATAGTGTGGAGGGCTGTCAGAGGTTACAGCAGGATATTGATAGAATGCAAAACTGGGCTGAGAATTGGCAGATGGAGTTCAACCCAGACAAGTGTGAGGTGGTTCATTTTAGTAGGTCAAATATGATGGCAGAATATAGCATTGATGGTAAGACTCTTGGCAGTGTGGATGATTGGAGGGATTTTGAGGTCCGAGAGCATAGGATGTGGAAACCATAGAACGGGTGCAGATGGGATATAGAAGAATGTTGCCTGGATTGGGGAGCATGCCTTATGAGAGAAGGTTCAGTGAACTCGGCCTTTTCTCCTTGGAGTGACGGAGGATGAGAAGTGACCTGATAGAGGTGTATATCATGATGAGAGGCATCGATCTTGTGGTGAGTCAGAGGCTTTATCCCAGGGCTGAAATGGTTAACACGAGAGGGCACAGTTTTAAGGTGCTTGGAAGTAGGTACAGAGGAGATATCAGGGGTAAGTTTTTTATGCAGAGAGTAGTGAGTGCATGGAATGGGCAGCCAGCGACGGTGGTCGAGGCAGAAATGATAGGGTCTTTTAAGAGTCTCCTGGATAGGTATATGGAGATTAGAAATTTAGAGGATTCTTGGTAAGCCTAGGTAGTTCTAGGGTAAGGGCATTTTCTGCATAGCTTTGTGGGCAGAAGTGCCTGTATTTTGTTGCAGGTTTTCGATGTTTCTAAGGTGCTGCACGTGAGGCTGCTTAATAAGATCACAGCTCATGGAATTACAGTAAAGATACTTGTATGGATTGAAGAGTGGCTGACTGACAAGGGAGAAAGAGTCAGAGAATCTGCAATTCTGTATTGCTGTTGGTAACTAATAGTGTTCCGTAGGGGGTCGGTATTGAGACCGGACCTTTTCATGTTATATCTGAATGATATGGATGACGGATTTGATACCTTGGAGACTGCTGCACCCTTGGCTTTATCACAGGCCAGAGAAGTCGTGTCAGAGCTTTGGAATGTGCAAAATATTATTCCTTTGTTTAAAAAGAGAAGTGGAGATAACTCTGAAAATTATAGTTTAGTGAGTCTTACGTTTGTGTGCAAACTATTGGAAAAGATTGTAAGAGACATAATTTAAGAGAAATTGGAGACGGGAATTGAAATAGTCATTATTGCTTTCAGAGGAGCAGCTCTTGTCTCAGAAGCCGTGTTGTATTTTGTGAGGGTATGACAAAGCACATTGATAAAGGTAGAGACGCTGATATGGGAAAATGGATTTTAATAAAACATTTGATAGGTTTCACCGAAGTCACCGACAGCAAAAGTCATCTAGCAGGATCCTTGCCTCGCCCTGCCTCTGCCTGGAGCTTTGCCTTGCCTTGCCTCGCCTTGCCTGTGTCTGAGTCTCGCCCTGTTTGCAACTGTACGTCCGTGTCCGCGTCTTCGATAGGCAGGTCCGGCCATTTTGCCGCTACTTAGCGTTGGGAACTGTCTCATCGTGTCCGCATTCTGTGTGATGACTCCCGGCCCTACGTCCTGTACCCAAGGAGGGGTCCCGGCTCGGTGTTCCATGTTCCTATCCTCCCTCGACTCAGGATCAGTGTTCTGCGTTCCTGTCTCTCCCTCGACCAAGGTTCTGGCGTTCCAAGTATCAAGTCCTGGCTCTGGCGTTCCAAGGATCAAGTCCTGGCTCTGTCGTTCCAAGGATCAAGTCCTGACTCTGGCGTTCCAAGGATCAAGTCCTGGCTCTGGCGTTTCAAGTATCAAGTCCTGGCTCTGGCGTTCCAAGTATCAAGTCCTGACTCTGGCGTTCCAAGGATCAAGTCCTGGCTCTGGCGTTTCAAGTATCAAGTCCTGGCTCTGGCGTTCCAAGGATCAAGTCCTGGCTCTGGCGTTCCAAGGATCAAGTCCCGGCTCTGGCGTTTCAAGTATCAAGTCCTGACTCTGTCGTTCCAAGGATCAAGTCCTGGCTCTGGTGTTCCAAGGATCAAGTCCTGGCTCTGTCGTTCCAAGGATCAAGTCCTGGCTCTGGTGTTCCAAGGATCAAGTCCTGGCTCTGTCGTTCCAAGGATCAAGTCCTGGCTCTGGCGTTCCAAGGATCAAGTCCTGGCTCTGGCGTTCCAAGTATCAAGTCCCGGATCTGGCGCTCCAAGGATCAAGTCCTGGCTCTGACGCACCAAGAATCAAGTCCTGGCTCTTACCCCCGAGCTCCTAGTCCTAACCCCAGACGCTGAGTCCCAGCCTAGTCCCAGGCCTGAGTCCTCGGCCATAGCGCCTATTCCCGCTTCCTCTTTGCTCTCCTTGATTTCTCTCAGTTCTATCCTTGCGTCACGGCTCTCCTTGTAAATAGTAATAAACTCTATTTAGTTAACCTTACGAAACGTGTTTGTGTCCTGCATTTGGGTCCTCCTCCAGCAGCCTTGCCCCTCCACGTTTTGACATGATTGTTAGCGGTCTCGTGGAACAGAGGGATGTTAGCGTCCACATCCACAGATTCTGCAATGTTTCTTCACGCTTTGACAGGCAGTTTAAGAAGACGAATTGGGTGTCAGCTGCATTAGGTAGGGGATTGAGTTCAGGAGCCACGAGGTCATGTGGCAACATCCTTGTAAATCTCCTCTGCACCCTTTCTATAGTTTCCACATCCTTCCTGCAGTGAGGTGACCAGAACTGAGCAGAATACTCCAAGTAGGGTCTGAGCAGGGTCCTTTATAGCTGTAATATTATCTCTTGGCTCTTGAACCCAATCCCACAGTTGATGAAGGCCAATGCACGGTATGCATTCTTAACCACACATCCAACTTGCATAGAAGCTTTGAGTGTCCAATGCACTCGTCCCCAAGATCCCTCTGATCCTCCACGCTGCCAAAAGTGTTACTATTAATCCTATATTCTGCCATCATATTTGACCTGCGAAAGTCAACCACCTCACACTTATCTTCGTTGAACTCCATCTGCCATCTCTCAGCCCAGTTTTGCATCCTATTGATGTCCTGATGTAACCTCTGACAGCCCTCCACACTATCCACAACACCTCCAACCTTTGTGTCATCAGCAAACTTACTAACCCATACCTCCCCTTCCTCATCCAGGTCTTTCATAAAAATCATGAAGAGAAGGGATCCCAGAACAGATCCCTGAGGTACACTACTGGTCACCAACCTCCATTCAGAATATGACCCGTCTACAACCACACTTTGCAAGCCAAATCTCGATCCACAAAGCAATGTCCCCTTGGATCCCATGCCTCCTCACTTTCTCTATAAGTCTTGCATGGGGTTCCTTATCAAACGATTTTCTAAAATCCATATACACTACAGCTATGGCTCTACCTTCATCGGTGTGTTTATTCACATCCTCAAAACATACAATCAGGCTCGTAAGGCACGACCTGCCTTTGACAAAGCCATTGTGACTATTCATTATCATATTCTACCCCCTGAAACGGTCATAAATCCTGCCTCACAGGATATTCTCCATCAACTTACCAACCACTGAAGTAAGACTCACTGGTCTATAATTTCCTGTGCTATCTTAGCTCCCTTTTTTGGAATAAGGAAACAACATCTGCAAACCTGCAATCCTCTGGAACCTCTCCCATCCCCATTGATGATGCAGAGATCATTGCCAGAGGCGCAACAATCTCCTCCCTCGCTTCCCACAGTAACCTGGGGTGTATCTTGTCTGGTTCCAGTGACTTAATTAACTTGATGCTTTTGAAAAGCTCCAGCACATCCTCTTTCTTAACGTCTATATGCTCAAGCTTTTCAGTCCGCTGTAAGTCATCCCTCCAGTCGCCAAGGTCCTTTTCCGTAGTGAGTACTGAAACAGGTTTGTGTGGTGTCACAGTTTTTCAGGACGGTGCCTGGGGTTTGTGGTGTTTCAGTGTGTCAGGACCCTCCCAGGGTGTGTGTGGTCTCACAGTATATCAGGATCCTTCCAGGGGTGTCTGAAGTCTCATAGTGCGTTAGATCCCTTCCAGGGATCCGTGGGGTCTCTCGGTGTGTCAGGACACTACCAGGGGTCTCACTGTCTCTCAGGAAACTTCGGTGTGTGTGTGGTCTCACAGTTTATCAGGACATGGCGGGGTGTGGGATCTCACAGTGTGGAACAGTGTCAAATATTACAAGTAGAAGGCAGAGATTGAAGCAGAGGGCAAAGGGGATCTGAGGAAGAGATTTTTCACTCAGAAAATAGTTGAAATCCGGATCACACTGCCTGATGTGGTGGTGGAGGCAGGTCCCTTCACAACATTAACGAAGTGGATGAGCATTGAAACTGCCAAGATACAGTCGGCTATGAACCAAGTGCTGATAAATGGGACCAGTGTAGACAGTGAGTGGATGGTCACAACAGGGATGGCCGGCCAAAGGCCCGTTTCCGTGCTGTGTGATCCGCCACTCCGGACATGCTAAATTAACGATGGTGGCACCGCAAGGCGTTGATTTCAAAACTCCACACCCCTCCCCAACCGGCATCCCTTTGTCTCCACTGCGAATATCTGTTTCCGTTAAGATAACATATAAATTGGTCACTTCTACTAAACAACTGGCAATTGATGAAGTTCCTGTGTCTTCTTCCATTAATGTTGCTTCCTTACAACAAAACTAACCCTCTCACTGTGTCAGAATCAGTGACTAAATCCGGCCCCAAACACTGTGCTTTCATCCCTGCACATTGTAACTTGAACCATCTCACTGAGGGTCTGATGGAGACACAACTCCTGCCCTCTGCACATGCGATCACATTTCCCCTGCTTCTGACATTGCAAATGCCCTCAGAATGGTTTTCTGATTCACTCTGAAGGTGATGGTACTTTCAGCCCGTCGTCAGACCTGACAAACCATGTCTTCCCACAGCTGGTCCCACCTGTTGGTGTGTCCTCTTTCCTCCACCTCCAGGGAAGCTGCATCTCCACACAAACTCCTCACTTGAGACGACAGTCTGTACCCGTGACACAGGAAATCACATCTCTGTCAATCTCCTGATACTGTGCATGACCTGCTCACCTCCGGGTATCCTCCCTCAACAAGCTTCCTCCTCAGTCACCGTCTGTGAGATTATATATATAAAAAAAGCAATTAAAACCATCTATCAGGCAGCTCCTGTACCCCTCCACCCCAGACGATGGCTCGCTGGTTAAAACTCTCTTTCCTCAGCCCCAGATATGCCAGCAGATCCGAATCCACTGTAGGGACATTTACATCTCACAAGAGGCTGTACAAACCCGTGACTTTCTCTGATGCAAGGTCACTGACACCCCTCCCCCTTTCCCATTCTGCACTCGCAGCCCATGACGGTGACAGCTGTTCCCAGACTCTGGGGCTTTGTAACAAACACAATGTCAACATCACGATTAGACAATAATTAATTTGAAGAGAGTATTGTTGCTTCCTTAAAGGATACCCGAGCGTCCAATACAACGGAGCAGATCCTCCCCCGTTTACAACTGTATTTGACCCGGGTCACGGAACCGGAGATCCCTACAGACCTCCTACAGTATCGGAGGCCGGAGGGACAACGGAGAGGTAAATCACAAACACGACAAAGTCTGCAGATGCTGGAAGTCCAGAGCAACACAAACAAAATGCTGGCGGAACTCAGCAGGCCGGGCAGAATCTATCTTAAAGAGTCAACAGTTGACGTTTCCCGTTGAGATCCTTCTTCAGGACTGAGAAGGAAGGGGAAACGTATCGGAATAAAAACGGGGCGGGTGAGGAAGGGGTAACTATGGTTCACATTGTCAAGGTGTTAAGTTTACCAGGAGACAGACACAAATCGAGACAAACACCACGCTGCCCACTCCACCAAAAACACGGCACGGCCGGACACATAACAGGGGACATTACATCTCACAGCACTGGATTCAGTGATGAAACCCGTGATTAAAGTTGTTGGCCCACTGAAATCATCAGAAACGTCAATTAAAGTGTTTTTATATGTGAGCCTCTCCCACAGGTGACGTCAGACCCCCCACGCGCCTGACGTCACACATGGGCTCCACACACCTGGAACTGCCCTCGCGTGAGCAGTGTCTTACGTCACCCACGAGCTGGAGAGGTCGAGCTTTATCGGTTTAATGGCTGGGCTACTAACCACGTGACCATCCCCTCCCCCAGCGCTATCAACGGAGGATTCGGGAGCTGCGCTATTCCTATTGGTGCGAAGCGATGTCAATCATTGGTTAAAACATGTCTCGGAGGCGGACAAGCGGAGTGGGCGTTACCACCGCTTCGTTCGTCTCCCGCTCAAGCGCCGACCGCCTCATCAGAGCTGAGAAAACCTCAAAGTAAATGGCCGCTTTCTGATTTATTTCCATTTCCCTCCGAGGGAAGTTGGGGCGTTTGTGAAGCGTCTCTTGCGGCCGAAGACTGATGTGTCGCTGAGAGGTAGGAGGAGACCGTTCGGCCCGTCGTTTTGATGCCGGTACCCCGTGGTGAGGTTTGGGGAGGGGTATTTTATTGAAAGAATGAAAATGGTGTGAGACGGGGTCGGACAGGATGTTTGTCCCGGTGGGGACAGGAGGGGCTCATCTGTGGAAATGTCTGAGCCCACGGTGGTGTCGAGCAGAGGGATTCATCACATTGGGGGGCAAACACCGGCAGACTGTTGCCCTGCAAGCGGGGCCAATGGTCCGGCAAAGTGACAATTATTTGAGATTTGTTGAGATTGTACCTGGAATATGGTGTAAAATCCCGCTCCCCATACTAACACGGTATAGACCAATCCCTCTGGACTGAGAGTGGACGGGAAATAGTCAGAGAAAAGAGGTGAGGGGTGGGGATGGGGCAAGAGCTGGGGAGTAAGATGTGGATCCAGGTGAGGGGGGAGGTGGGAAGGTGGAAATAGTGACAGGGGTGGGAGGTGAGTGTTTGAGGCAACACGGGGCTGCAGAAGATGTAAATTAATTCCATAGAGCAGGGGTGTCAAACTCATTTTAGGTCCCGGGCCGGATTGAGCCAAATGCAGCTTCATGCGGGCCGGATCAGTCGGACGCGTGCGAACGCAGCTTTCGTTGCCTCCGTTTTTTCAGCCTGCTCTCATGTGTCTCAGTCTCTGCTATAACTACAAAGTGTTTCACTTTACAAATTCCGTTTCTTATGAAGAAGACTGCCGAATAAACACTAAAAACCCTGAAAACCTGGTACCTGAATAAACTCAGCATTAGCCATATCATACGCCATAGGCGCTTCGATTACTGGGGCCAGCTTTAATAGTAATTAGATATTATCTCGCGGGCCAAAGATAATTCCACCGCGGGCCTTGAGTTTGACATATATGCCATAGAGGACTTCCAAAGAGGTTAGAGAGTATTTGTTATCGAGAGTGCAATGAAGATTCACCAGACTGATCCCTGGAGTGGTGGGGTCTGTAAATCCCCACCACAGAGGGCGGTGAAGACTCAGTGATCGTCCTCACATAAAACAGAGGCCGGCAGATGTGTGGAGACCGAAGGGATCGAGGAAATGAGGATCGTGCAGAAACATGTGGCTGAGATGGGAGAGCAGCCATCATCTTGTTGATGGTTAGAGGGGCTGAATGGCCACAGATAGAAAAGAGCAGACAGATCGAATAGACCTGCGGGGTAATCTCAATACACAGAGGCAGTGAGTACCTGGATTAAGCTGATCAATGTTTGCATCGTTGGTTATCTACCTCGGGTTCAGTATCCTCACCGTGTTTGGAAATTCCCATTCACTGTCGTCTGTCTGTGAGCAGCTGGAAGTTAAAGAAACACTCAAGATGCTGGAGACGTGAAATCACATCAGAAATTGTTTGAAGCCATTCCGACACAGGGTGTTGGAGCTGAAACACTAACTTTGTTCCCCACAACAGATATTCTTTGTCTGTTAAGTGTTACTTGAATTTGCAGTTTTTTAGAACATTTCGTTGGAATGATTTAAGTCTCCTAGGAAATGGATTTGTGTCGGACGTACAATGTAATTCACTCTCTTACAGCACAGAAACAGGTTTTTTGGCCCATCTAGCCTGTGCCATTTTCTGCCTGGATCCATCCACGTGCACCCAGACTCTAGATGTCAATACATCCCTCATCCGTGTACCCAGACAAACTTCTCTTCAATGCTGCAATTGAACCTGCATCCACGTTTGCATCACCATCTGAGAGAAGTAAACATCACAACGAACAGGGTTGTCGGAACAGATCGGTTCAGAACACTCCTGTGTACCGACTTCCAGAGAGAATACGCTCACTCTGCCACCAACCTCTGCCTCCTGTGGCCAAGTCATTTCGGTATCCACAAAGCCAAGTTCCCCTGGATCTATGCTTCCTACCACCCTGACCCGGCCTAATTTCGGGAACGTTGTTAAAATTCTCACTAAATTCCATTTGGCGCTTCTTCGTGAATTTTAATAAATACTCCCGAATACCTTAAGTGTAGTGAACAGTGAAAAGATAAGGGCAGAATACATAAAATTGAAAAAGACCGAAAAAATGAAGTTCCATTGTGTGTGTGTCTGTGTGTGTATTATCCTGTGAAAGTGTGCATTTTTGTGAGGGAGAAATGAACAGAAAAATAGGTGGAAGATAGAAAAATAGATGGACAGAAGCGCAGATAGAGAGAGAGAGATAGATGTCCCCATCGCAGGTAAATTGTTTTGCTGTAACAGAATCAAAGAGATCGGCGTGGGCAGGAACGCCGGCATGGACATCGTAGACCTCACTACACACATCAATGCTGTGAAACTCCATGGACAAAGTGGAGCGAACTGCCCGCTTGCATGAGCGGAATATGTTGATTGCAGAGAGTCAATGTATGGTAGGGCAGGACAAGAGGAACTCTGTCGCTATTGCTCCATTGTCTTCATAAATGCTACCCGACCGGCTGAGTTCCTTCAGTACTTTGTGTGTGTTGCTTTGGGTTTACAGCATCTGCTGAAATCCACCTGTTTAACATACTGAGATGAACATTTTTTTCAGGTATGTCGCATCCGGAATCCAGCATCAGGCTGGATTCGAACTCAGGACCTCTCGCCTCGAAGTCCGGCGCTGATGCCAATGCGCCAGCAGCCGTAGTGGCAGCAGAAATGAACATATTTTTTGAAAATTTCAGATGGATGGAGACGCACGGAGAAGTGAATCCATAAAACCATCAGATATACGAGCAGAAGTAAGCTATTCGTCCCAACGGGTCTGCTCCGCCAATGAATCATGGGCTGATCTAATTATTCCAGACATCTGAACACCCCTGCTTTCACCCCATACCCGTTGATGACCTGCCTAATCAAGAACCTATCTATCTCGGTCTTAAATACACAAAATAACTTGTCCTCCACGGATGCTCGTAGCAACAAATTACACAGATTTACCACCCTCTGACTACAGTGATTTCCCCACATCTGAGTTCTAAATGGACGTCCTTCAAGTCCGAAGTCGTGCCATCTTGTCCTAGAATCCCCTACCATGGGAAATTAACTTTGCCATATCTAATCTGTTCTGGCCTTTTAACATTCAATATGCGATCTCCCTCATTCTCCTGAACTCCATGGAATACAGCCCAAGAGATGTCAGACGATCCTCATACGGTAAACCTTTCATTCCTGGAATCATTCTCTGAATCTTGTCTAAACCCTCTCCAATATCAGTATATCATTTCTAAAATAAGGATACCAAAACTGCACACAATACTCTGCCAATTTCCCACTATTTTTTCCTCTATTATTTCCCTCGATCGTTCAATTGCCCTCTATTTTCCTAAGCTCCATGTACCTATCTAAGAGTCTCTTAAAAGAACCTATTGTATCCGCCTCTACCACCGTCGCTGGCAGTGCATTCCACACACATTATTCAATAAACGTAGCCCTGACATCTCCTCCGTACCTACTCCCAAGCAGATTAAACTTTTGCCCCTTCGTGTTATCCGTTTCAATCTTTGGGAAAAGCCTCTGCATATCCACACAACCATTGCTTCTCCTCCTCTTATAAACCTGCATGAATTTTCCGCATGATTTTCTTCAGGATGAATAAGACAATAAACACACTATGGTTTCGAAATTCTCCAGGGCTCCGAACTGAGGTGGTTAAACTCCTTCTTCCCTGCTCTTTTCAACTTTTTGAGTCATTTTCACTCATTTCAAAGGACTGTGCCACAGACAGCTGAGTTGCTGCATTGCACCTCTAAAGTCTGACAGCAGACTAGCGAGTGAATCTTCCATAGAGCAGACTCAGAAACCAGAGAGTTGCCCGCCTGAGTCAGGGCTTTGGGGCTCCAGAAAGGGATGGGGTCTAGAGTTTACGAGGAGGAGGAAGAGGAATCAGACCAGTAGAATGCGGCTACAAATGAATGATCAGCAACATTTGGAAACTGTTTGATCGAAAAAAAAGTGGTTAATTTCTGCAAAATACTGGTAGAAATCAACAGATCAGGCAGCAAATGAGAGGAACAAATAGACAACGTTTAGTCCGAGCCGGTTCAGCATGCCTAGACTGTGCACTCCTCTGCTTAGTTGCCACCTGAACTGCAGTTTTGTGTGTATGTGTCTACATTTCTAGCAACAGCATAACCTCTTGTGTTTAATATCTGCATTTGTAAGAAGGTTCTACTTTGGCATTAGAAACGCGGAACGTTTGCTGATATTAAGAGCATTGTTTCTTAGAAGCTGCTTCCTGCGTTAAAAGAGCTGCTGAGTTTTCTACACAAAAACAAAACTGAGGTCTGGATATGGAACCGATGCTTGCAGAGACTTTTAATGGCACCGTGATTACCCTGAAAGCTCTGCGGAACAATTCTCACTGTCGCTGATGCACCGATCGAATGCGCAGGCGTCAGGGTTACGGATGTCCCGAATATCGCGCATGCGCGCAGTACACAAAAGGCCTTGGAAGGATCGAGGAAAAGGTAAGTGTTTCGCCGGGTTGGCATTTGCACTACCGACTGAGGGGCTATTTCTGTGAACTCAGCACATCGTGACCCACAATCACGGGATTGTCCTGCTCTCTTCCCTCTCTCACAGCCCCGTGTTCTGTAAACGAGCCCCTGGGGGGCTTCCGGCTGATGAGGGAATGGATCTGTCAGACAGAACTGAGCTCCAGCTATCTAAATGCGAGCACTGGGAACTCGGAGAAAGGGAACAAAATCGTTTCCATCAGCTGTTGAGAAAATCACCTTTGTTCTACCTCCAATCACAAACAAGAGAAAATCTGCAGATGCTGGAAATGCAAGAAGCGCACACAAAATGCTGGAGGAACTCAGCATTAGTACTAATTTCCATAGATGCTGCCTGGCCTGCTGAGTTCCTCCAGCATTTTGTGTGTGTTGCTTGTTCTACCTCCACTTGTTCTGGACTTTTCTGCCAGTAAGGACATGTTTTGATCCATTCTCTCTGGGTACATAATGATATCAAACACCTTGTTCCTGGGCATCAAGTAGCTTTCACATCACAGATGTGCCAGACTCTAGTGAGACAGACTACTGCCCTTCCCTTATCATATTCATTGGCATTACCATCAGGAGTTAACCACCGTCAGTCATTGGGGGGGAGTTCAGGGGAAATATTTATGTACCATATTGAAAGTGGTGTTACCTGTGTGTAGAAAATTTGCTGGAGAATTTGCAGGTAGGAATAAGCAGAGTGATATTGGGAAATCTGACTCTTTAAAGTGTAATTTAGCAAGCAAATCACATATGGACAATGTGCAAAAGCTCTGGTGAGAAAATCCTTCATTACCCGTTATAAGCCTGTTACATAGGTTGTGTGAGAGTGCAGATGAACTGGACTGAACCAAAAGGAGATCAAAGTTCCTATAAACAGTGATTTGCTAGCTGTTAAAATGAATTCCTCTCTATATAAAATTCACTGTGCACAGGTTGTCACTGGGTAAAATATGGACAGTACATGATTTATGTGCACACTGGTCATTACAAATTAGAGGGGACATTGGTGGGGCGGTGGGGAGACCTCCAGTGTCCCTGATGCCCTCACCTACAAGATGTGCATCCAGCTGCAGCTTGTAACCCTGCACTTTAAGGAGTTGGAACTTCAAATGGATGAATTCCAGATCATCCAGGAGTTGGAGGGGGTGATAGATATGACATGAAGAGAGGTGAGTTACACCCAAGGTGTAGCACACAGGAAAGTAAGTGAGAGTCAGGAAGGGAATAGAGGTGAAATAGCCATTGCAGAGTACTCTTGCGGAAATCAAACACAACAGCAGGTGGACCACTTCAGAAACGGTTGGGCTGTACTACCTGGCAGAGGAAAGTCAAAGGGCTGATAGGGGATTCGTTAGTTAGGTGAACAGTACAAAAGGGGACTAATATCCTAGTGGTAAGGCTTGCTAGGCTAGTGTGTGTAGGGGGGGGTGTGATGGGGTTAAAATAAGTTGTAGGGGGAATGGGAACCAAATGACAGAACAGATAGTGGAGAGGGTGATTTGAATTGAATTCCCTTTATTACATACATCTTTCATATAGATGAGGAGTAGAAATCTTTATGTTACGTCTGTCTAAATGTGCAATGTGTAATTTATGGTA